>NC_057800.1:413894349-414055910 GCF_018294505.1 Triticum aestivum
ATGTGTGCGAGAGAGGCCTAAAGATAATGTGCGTGCGGGAGACACGTAGGCACATATATGTGTGTATAGAGGGCTAGTAGAGACCGTGCATGTGTATATATGCATGTGAGAGAAATAGTGTTTTCCAACTGAGATTAGTGAAAATAGTGGTACATAGTAGTCATAAACAGAGAGAGAGAGAAACAGAGAGAGCATGTGCGTGAGACACCCCGACACCCTAAGAGAGATTGTGAGCATGTGTGAAAGATAAATGCCGATGCATATAAAGTGTGTGCACTTATGCGTTAGATAGAGAGATATATAACGAGTTTGTGAGAACGGGCCGAGGCATAGTGCATCTACGTGTAAAAGGCGGTTCTATGCATTAAATTAAAATATAAATGGCATTATTATTTTTGGATGAGATCATGAATTTTGCAAATTGCGTATGGACGAAAATCGGTCTATCAGACACCCATACTCTATTGAATTCTAGCATGTGCATGTGTTTATTTCATATTATCAATCCATAGAGTGAGAGTGGTTTTAAATACAGGCAATGGATGCTTTTGCAATTCATATATAAACATTAATTAGTGCACTCCATGTTGTTAGTGTGAAGCACTTTATACATTTGTCACTTGCATGGATACATTCCAAATTGCTAGCTACGAAATAGAATACATGTTGAATTCAACATAAAGGAGGTTTCAAAGATTCGAATTCATAGGAAGTGCATTCATCTATTTGAACCCGAGATAATGGCATTTGTAAATCAGATGTAAATGGGGGCATCAATCTTTGTTGTGAGTTTGAACATGCTATATATATTCATACGCATATCTAACTTTTTTTGCAACCAAGGAGATTATATCTGGAACCATGCATGAACTGAGGTAAGTTGCATATTTTTTAATATATACTCGTGTACAATGTATATTCAAATGTACCCCCTCCATTCCAAAATAATCGTAGCTTTAGGATTTTCAAGAGTAAAGATTTGTGAAGTTTGACGAATCCTGAAAGTTCAATTCAAGAGAACAAAAAACGTTAATGCTTCTGCTCCCAAATATTGAACGAAGCGCCAAATAGGCCTCTGGTCACCCGAAACCGCGCGAGACTAATGTTTTGGTGGTAGGAAATTACTGTCCTGACTCTGGCCCATGTAGCCTATCGGCCCGATGTCTAAAGGTCTAAACCAGGGTAGGTTTGTAACTTCACCAAGACACCAGTCTCAACCGCCTCCGAGAAGCATTCATACGCCGTGGGCGCCTACCCATGCGCTCGACCGAAATTTATCCCACCCACATTTGGGACACCTGACATGACTGTCCTACCCCCAACCCGCAATATGTCCGAAATTTTAGATGGGGTAAAGTTTGTAACTTTCCCCAAATTTGAAACAAGCGCGTCTCAAACCGAAACATTGTTCCCCCTTAGTTCCCCGCCTCCCTCCTTTTCCCCATTCATACTCTATGGGCGCGAAAACGCCCTCTCCACCAGCCGCGAAACCCCAGCCTCCTCCGTCCTCCACCCCATAGCGGCCAATACACCGCCGCCCTCCTCCATCACGCTGGAGCTGGTACCCCGACGTCGTTGTCCAACGCAATCGCAACCGCAATGCCCTCAAGGACTTAGCAGCTGAAGCCGAGGCAGAGCTGCCTCGACGACGCCGACGCCGACGTGCGCCATACCAGAACCACTCCGACCACTCCGCCCTGCGCCTCACTGCTGCGGCTCCACTGTTGCAACCGTCCACCGCACCAGAGCTGTTCCCTCTATGCTGTCGTTCGCCACCTCCGATCTGCTTCCCCACCGCCGACAGACGGCCACCGCACCACAGTCAACAACTTGTCCATGGGTTCGTCCAAGGCCGCACCGTCCTCCACAACTTCTGGTTTCCGGCGAACAACAAGAAGATCGTCGGAAAAACAGAAGGAGGACACAGCACTGCCAGCAGAAAGAGGTACTCCTCTTCCCTTACTCGTGCAAATCTTACATCTCCGCTCACACCGTATTCATCCCATGAAAGAAATTATTTGAGTGCTTCTTACTGCATCTTCTTCGTGATAATAAATGCACAAGGTTTCCTCCCTTTTACCATTTCACCTTTGCTAGAGGTCAGTAGCCCGCCTAGATTTCAATTCAGGGTCAATCGAACCACAATTAAAAGAAGCAGCACCCGCTTGGGTGCGCGGAGCACCTAGTCCGCCTGTTCCCCGGGGAAGCGGCACATCGGTGTCTATCATAGGGGTGTGGGGTGCAGGAGCTGCTTGCGCCTGATCTGGAGGTCGGCGGGGCTTGAATGGATGGCCGGGGGCGGTGCCAAGCATGGCGGTGCGGTGAGGTTGAGGGGAGGGCGCAGGCAGGGGAGGAATACTGGGCCGGTGGTTGCTGGCGTTTCGAGGAAGATCGTCAACACTGACTGGCTGGAGGTAGATGAAGGCGATCTGCCCGTTCTTTGTACATCGGACAGTGCAGAAAAAAATGGACTGACCTATTTGCTTTTAGTTGACTGTTATTTTCATAGAATCCTGTAGTAATTTAGTGTGCCATGCATGTTGTAGAGCTATCATATGTCTCCCATCATTTAGTTCTCACCGACCTGTTATCTACTACCTTTACACTATACTAATTGTGCACACACTTCACCCATACTCACACTATTGTTCTTTTATGCATGGGTATTTCAGACTCTGACGAAGTTTTGATGAATGCAGAAAAGGAAAGATTGAAGTCGCTCTAGTGTAATTCGAAGATAAGCACTAAGCATTTCAGCGCTCTAATGGGTGCAGTGTCAGCAGTTGGAGACAGTAAACGTAGCTCTGCAGTTGATGATCTCAATTGCCACACACAACCATCCCAGGTGCTTGCTTTAACTTCGCGCTGTCAAATGTGGTTGCATGTTGCATATGGTGTCTAGCTTGTATTGCTTCCAATTTGGTTAAATTGCATCTGCTTACTTTACACATTATACCTTTGATAATGACATGCCTACCTCTTTTTGATACATACTACATATGTCTATTAACCATGTTTGTACATCAAACTAATGCTCTTTTGTATCCCTCGTCAATCACTTATGATGAGACAGTCACCCGAGTGGGTTACTGTGAGACGCCCTACTCGTTTAAAGAGTGCAGTGTCATCCTCCCCACATGATTCTCAAGAAACAGCAAGGCTAATTGAAGATAGTCAACGTAGCACTCTAGTTGATCACCGCAATTCCCCCACACCACCATCACAGGTGCTTGCTCTTACTTGGCAGTGTGATATGTGGTTGCATGTTGCATATGGTGTCTACCTTGTAATGCTTCTAATTAGGGTAAATTGCATCTGCTTAGTTAACACATTATACCTGTGAATATGACATGCCTTCCTGTTTTTGGTACATACTATGTCTTTCTATTAACCATGTTCTTACATCAAACTACTTTTCTTGTGTATCCCTCATCAATGCTCCTAATTTGTTAAATTGCATCTCCTTAGCTTACACATTATACATGTGAATATGACACGCCTTCCTGTTTTTGGTACATACTACATCTTGAAAGATCATGGATGTCGCCTAGAGGGGGGGTGAATAGGCGCTTTAAAATAATTACGGTTTAGGCTTGAACAAATGCGGAATAAACCTAGCAGTTAATTTGCCAAGCACAAAACCTAAAACAACTAGGCTCGCCTATGTGCACCAACAACTTATGCTAAGCAAGAAAAGCAACTATGTGATAGCAAGATATATGACCAAGAACAATATGGCTATCACAAAGTAAAGTGCAGAAGTAAAGGGCTCAGGTAGGAGATAACCGAGGCACGCGGAGACGATGATGTATCCCGAAGTTCACACCCTTGCGGATGCTAATCTCCGTTTGGAGCGGTGTGGAGGCACAATGCTCTCCAAGAAGACACTAGGGCCACCGTAATCTCCTCACGCCCTCGCACAATGCAAGATGACGTGATTCCACTAAGGGACCCTTGAGGGCGGTCACCGAACCCGTACAAATGGCAACCCTTGGGGGCGGTCACCGAACCCGTACACTTTGGCAACCCATGGAGGCGGTCACCGGTACCCGTCAAATTGCTCGGGGCGATCTCCACAACCTAATTGGAGACCCTGACGCTTGCCCAGAGCTTTACACCACAATGATTGAGCTCCGAACACCACCAAGGTTGGGGTTAACTCCCCAACGACACCACGAAGCTTCACCACAATGGAATATGGCTCCGATGTGACCTCAACCATCTAGGGCGCCCAAGCACCCAAGAGGAACAAGCTCAAGGGTACCAAGCACCCAAGAGTAATAAGCTTCTCAACTTGTAGCTTCCATGTATCACCATGGAGAACTCAAACCGATGCACCAAATGCAATGGCAAGGGCACACGGAGTGCCCAAGTCCTTCTCTCCCAAATCCCACCGAAGCAACAAATGCTAGGGAGGAAAATGAGAGGAAGAACGAAGAAGAGAACACAAAGAACTCCAAGATCAAGATCCAAGGGGTTCCCCTCACATAGAGGAGAAAGTGATTGGTGGAAATGTGGATCTAGATCTCCTCTCTCTTTTCCCTCCAAAACTAGCAAGAATCCATGGAGGGATTGAGAGTTAGCAAGCTCGAAGAAAGTCAACAATGGGGAAGAACACGAGCTCAAGGGATAAGGTTCATTGGGGAAGAAGACCCCCTTTTATAGGAGGGGGAAAATCCAACCATTATGTGCTCAGCCCGCACACGAGCGGTACTACCGCTCAGGCGGAAGAAACAGGGAAAAGGAGCAACAAAACATGAACCTTGGGGCTGTAGTACCGCATATAAGATGTACTACCGCTCACCCCAGCGGTACTACCACTGGAGGAGCAGAACACAAGACCAAAAGAGACAGGGCAGAGCAGAGTACGACGGCAGAATGTAGTAGCGGTACTACCGCCCGACCGGAGCGGTACTACCGCTTAGGCGGTACTACCGTGACTTACTGCGTGCAACTACTGCTAAACCCGACACGAAAAGAGAAGGTCCCAAAATCGAGGTGGTAGAAGAGCGGCACTGCAGCGGTACTACGGCTGAGAGCTCCAAGCGGTACTACCGCTTGGGCTCGTGGTACTATCGCTGGGACCAGACAAAAGCCACTTCCAAGAACTGCCATAACTTCTGCATATGAGCTTCGAATTGAGCAAACTCAAGCTTGTTGGATATAGTAAGAAGAGGCAGGGGAGGTATGCCTAACAAATGGAGGAGTGATACCTCCAACAGAGAAGAATGAGCATAACCTCCAACATCGAAAACATCATAGAAGATGCATGTGAAGTCCGTTTTCGATGAACTCGAGCTTGTCATCAAGATGACCATAAGCTCTAAAACTCACAAAGAGAACCAAACAAGAACCAAGAAAGATGATGCAAGGAAGCAATGATTTAAGCTCTCAACGAACTATACGATCAAGCTACTCACCGAGAGCCCCCCGCCCCCCTTGATAGTACGCCAATCGATCCTATAACCCGGTCTCCCAACTACCATCATGAGACCGGTAAAATAGAAAACCTATCAAGGGCAAACCATTGCCTTGCACATGGTCCACATGAGCTAGATGATGACGATCTTGACTCCCTCAAGTTGGACCACCTTTCTTGATTGTGTTGACTCGATGAAGACTAGTTGATTGCTCCCCCATACTCCACTACGGGTGAGCCACTCTTCTGCACATCTTCACAAGTCCATTGTCACCACAAAGGACGGCAAGCTTCAAGCATTTGATCTCTTCGTGATGCTCCACTTGAACTTGCACACTGCAACCTTTCTTGATTGTGTTGACTCGATGAAGACTAGTTGATTGCTCCCCCATACTCCACAATGGGTGAGCCACTCTTCCGCACATCTTCACAAGTCCATTGTAACCACAAAGGACGACAAGCTTCAAGCATTTGATCTCTTCGTGATGCTCCACTTGAACTTGCACACCGCAACCTAACCCCACAAAGAACCCTCACGAAGACCATGGGTTACTACACAAAGCGTAATTGACAATGCTTACCATACCATGGGATCACTTGATCCCTCTCGGTACATCTTCTATGCTTTGTGGGATGATCAACTTGGTTCACTATTTGACTTAGTCTTGATCAACCTCTCACAATACCAATCTTTAGGTAATTCCTTGAATAGCACCTTGGTCGACACAAACTCTCCTTGAAACCAACACATGTACTCCAAGAAAAGCCTATGGACAAAACCTTCAAATATAACTCAAGGCAACCATTAGTCCATAGAGATTGTCATCAATTACCAAAACCAAACATGGGGGCACCACATGTTCTTTCACATCTGCCTATCACACCATGTTCTTACATCAAACTACTGTTCTTGTGTATCCTGCGTCTATTGCTTATGATGAGACAGTCACGCGCATGGGTTAATATGAGACGCAATACTCTTATAAAGAATGCAATTTCATCCTCTCCACATGATTCTCAAGAAATAGCAAGCCTAAATGAAGATATTGAATGTAGCTCTGTACCTGAAGACCGCACTTCCCCTACACCACCATCACAGGTACTTGCTCTAACTTCGCAGTGTGATATGTGGTTGCATGTTGCATACGGTGTCTAGCTTGTAAAGCTTCTAATTGGGGTAAATTGCATCTGCTTAGTTTACACACTATACCTATGAATATGACATGCCTTCCTATTTTTGGTACACACTACATCTATGTGTTAACCTTATTCTTACATGAAACTACCTCTCTTTTGTATCCTGCATCAATCACTTACAATGAGTCACCTTTATTCGTTGCATATTGCATATTATTTCTAGCCTGTTGCCATGTATTGCTTCTAATTTAGTCAAATACATTTGTTAGGGCACCCTTTTAATTTGGCAGAGTGATATTGGTTTCATCTTTCATATGGTTTCTAGCTTGCATCGATTCTAACAAGTTCAAGCACCTTGTGCTTAGTTTACACTTTATACATCATACATGTCAATATGTCACGCTGTCCTATTTTTCATACATATTCCATCCTCCTATCATGCAGCTGCCTTACATGAAAGTAGTGTTCGTCAGTATCATGCATCAATGAGTTCTGAAGAGAAAATTGTATTCCTTTTTATTGTGGGTTTGACTTGACAAGGAAAAATCAAGAAAGAGGAAGGAAAAGAGTAAGGAAAGCGATGATGGTGGTCCTCTGCAGCAACGTAAACGGAGCATCTGTACCGATTCTCCTTGTACTGATAGTGCATTACAAGGTCCAAGTCTCCGCTCCCCTACTCCACCATCCAAGGTGCTTGCTCTAACTTGGCAGTGTGATATCTGGTTGCATGTTGCATATGGTGTCTAGCTCGTATTGCTCCTAATTAGTGTAAATTGCATCTGCTTAGCTTACACATGATACATGTGAATATGACATGCTTTCCTGTTTTTGGTACATACTATATCTGTCTATCACACCATGTTCTTACATGAAACCACTCTTCTTGTGTATCCTGCATCAGTCACTTATGATGGGACACCTTTAAGTTGGCAGTGTGATATTGGTTTGCATCTTGAATATGATTTCTAGCATGTATTGCTTCTAGTTTGATGAACGCCACCTATGACGAGACAGTTTTAACTTGGCAGAGTGATATTGATTGCACCTTCCATATGGTGTCTTGAAGTGTTTCTAATTTTTTGAAGTGCCTTCTGCTTAGTTACCACATCATAGGTGTGAATATGTCAAGCCGTCCATTTTTTCGTACATATTCCATCCTCGTATCATGACTTTCCCTTTCATCAGAGTAGTGTTCGTCAGTATCATGCATGAATGAGTTCTGAAGAGCGAATGATATTCCTTTTTCTTGTCGGTATGACCTCACAATGCAAAATCAATAAAGCTGAAGGAAATTGGCAAGGCATTGGATGATGTTGGTCCTTCCGAGCAACTGAAATGGAGGTTCTCTACAGATTCTACTCCGCCATCCTCCCAACAAGATTCGCAAGACAACGCAAGGCTAGACAGTCAACGTAGCTGTGTAGATGATGAGCACATCTCCCCTACTCCACCATCACAGGTGCTTGCTCTAACTTGGCACTATTATATGTGGTTGCATGTTGCATATGATGTCTAGCTTGTATTGCTTCTAACTTTGTTGAATTGCATCTGCTTACTTTACACATAATGCCTGTGAATATGACATGTGTTCCTGTTTCTACATCAGACTACTATTCTTGCATATCCCGCATCAGTCACTTATGATAAGGCACCTTTAAGTCGCCACTGTGATATTGGTTGTGTCTTGCATATGATTTCTAGCATATACTGCTTCTAATTTGTTGAAACGCCATACAGTTTGAACTTGGCAGAGTGATATTGGTTGCATCTTTCATATGGTGTCTAGCTTGCAGTGCTTCTAATTTGTTGAAATACGTTCTGCTTAGTTACCACATCATAGGTGTGAATATGTCACACCATCCTGTTTTTCATACATATTCCATCCTCGCATCATGTGTTTGCCTTTCATCCGAGTAGTCTTCGTCAGTATCATGCATGAATGAGTTCTGAAGAGCGAATTTTATTCCTTTTTCTTATCGGTTTGACTTCACAATGCAAAATCATTATAGCTGAAGGAAATTAGTCTGGCAGTGGATTATGGTGGTCCTTCGGAGTAACTCAAACAGGGGGTCTCTATAGATTCTACTCTGCCATCCTCCCAACAAGATTCGCAAGACAACACAAGGCTGGACAGTCAACATAGCTGTGTAGATGATGAGCACCTCCCCCCTACTCCACCATCACAGGTGCTTGCTCTAACTTGACACTATTATATGTGGTTGCATGTTGCGTATGATGTCTAGCTTGTATTGCTTCTAACTTGAATTGCATCTGCTTACTTTACACATAATGCCTGTGAATATGACACGTGTTACTGTTCTAGAACATACGTGTACATGATGAGCACATCTCCCCTACTCCACCATCACAGGTGCTTGCTCTTACTTGGAACTGTTCTACGTGGTTGCGTTTTCCGTATGATGTCTAGTTTGTATTGCTTCTGATTATGTTGAATTGCATCTGTGTAGCTTACAACTTATACCTGCAACGATCACTTACTCATAAGACACATTTAACTTGGGACTGTGATGTAGGTTGCATCTTGCATTGTCTTCTAGCTTGTACTGCTTCTAATTTCTTGAAATGACACTTACCACAAGACACTCTTTACCTGATAGAGTGATATTGGTTGCATGTTCATATGGTGCCTAGCTTTCATTTCTTCTAATTTTCTTGAAATGCCTTCCGCTTACTGTTTTTTCATACATATTCCATCCTCCTATCATACGTGTGAATATGAAATGCTGTCCTTTTTTGTATATATTCCATCCTCCTATCCTGCGCTTGCCTTACATCAAAGTAGTGTTCGTCTTTATCATGCATCAATCAGTTATGTAGAGCTAATTTTATTTATCTTCTTGTGGTTTTGACTTCATAAGGCAATATTAGAAAATAGGAAGGAAAAGAGTAGGTTAGGGGATGTTGGTGGTCCTCCGCACCGACGCAAACAGAGACTCTCTAGATTTGCCACTGCTACTGCTAATGAAGTTGAAGTCCCAAGTCTACATGATGAGTTCATCTCCCGTACTCCACCATCGCAGGTGCTTGCTCTAAGTTGACAGTGTGATAATTGGTTTCATGTTACATATGTTGTCTAGCCTGTATTTCTTCTATTTTGATTAAATTGCACCTGCTGAGTTTATACATTATACATGTGCATATGACATGGCTTTCTGTGTCTAGAATACACTGCATCTATCTATCATACCATGTTCTTACATCAAAGTACTGCTGTTATGTATCCCGCATCAGTCACTCATGATTGGACGCTTTTAACATGGTAGTTTGATAGTGGTTGCATCTTGCATTGATTTCTATGTTGCACTGCTTCTAATTTTTTGAATTGCCACTTATGACAAGACACTTTTAACTTGGCAGAGTAATATTGGTTGCATCTTTCATATGGTGTCTATCTTGCATTACTTCTATTTTCTTGAAAATCCTTCTGCTTAGTTTGCACATCGTAGCTGTGAATATGTCATGCTGTCCTGTTTTTCTTACATATTCCATCCTCATACGGTTGTCTTACATCAAAGTATTGCTTGTCTATATCATGCATCAATGAGTTCTGAAGAGTGATTTTATTCTTTTGTGTTGTGGGTACAGCTTGACATGGCAAAGTCAAAAAAGAGCAAGGAAAATAATATAGTAGGGAGTGCTGTTACTCGTCAGGTGAAACGGAAAAGGTTCTGCCGTCGAGATTCTACTGGTACTTATAGTGCAGTAGAAGGTCCAAGTCCACCGGCTAAATCTACAAACACAGTATCACCTGCTCCACCAGCTGCAGCATCCGCTTCAACTGTACCAGCATCTCAACTAGTTACTTGTTCATTTGCTTCAGAACTGGCCAGTTCCCAAGCTGCCTTCACACCTAACACTACTTCCGAAGCACTGCTGACACAATAGGACTTGGCAAGATCAGATGAACCTCATGAGCATCAGCAGCAAGACGGTACCTGACCGAGTCAAGTTGCAGTTGCATGCTCCTTTATATGTACTCTCATAGTTTGATGTACACTAACACTTTCCATATTTGTTGTTGAACTAGCACCACGGGGCAAGCAGAAACAGACATTAGGGATAATGCTTGACAGATTAACAAAATCTAAAGGAGGAAGAATGGAGATCCATTTTGAGGCAGGTTTAAAAAGGCCACGTCATGCTACAGAATCAGCCAAGTTAGTATCAGAGGCAGCCGTTGCCGTTAGGTGTCATGGACGTATCCTCCCAACGTGGATCCAGTACAGGAATGAGAAAGACAATACCCAGTTTAACACCTTCCTTGACCATTTATCCGTAAGTAATGTTATTCATCGCAATTAGTAATATTGTCTTGCTCTGTCCATACTTTATAGCTTCCTCCTAATAAGACTCACATTCTTTTTTCAACAGATGAGGTTCAAGTTGGATCCGAAAGATGATGCAACTAAACAAGCATGCACTCATGTTTTTCAGTCTGCTCTGCGACAGTATCGGTACCACCTTAGAAAATCTCACTTTGAAGGCAAGGCTAACAATGAAATCGCCCAAACATCTCTAGTGGAATATATTACAGATGAAGACTGGATAGCCCTCGTTAAACACTGGTCTGATCGAAAGTATCAGGTAGGCTATATGTATTTGATCAGACCACATATTGAACTTGTATTTATGTATGTGCCTTACAAGTGTATATTCTTCTAGGCTAACTGTTTGAAGAACAAAACCAACCGTTCTAAAGTGAAATTCAAACAGACAATAGGATCTCGTAGCTATATTGCACACTACGAGGCTCTTGTAAATGGCTGCTACTTCCTTCTTTTTTTGTGCCATATTATCGTATCTATATTGACTTGTTCCAAATACAGAGGAAAGCCCGTGCGGACCAAAAAGAAACTAAACCAAATGCAATGCAAATCCTCATGGATTGCCACACCAGCAAGATGAAGGGCATGATCACACCAGTTCAAGCCGCTATTGTAAGTCCTTACTCCTCCTGCCTTGAACTGATTGGTACTGTGATGTGTTCATTTAACTACTTGGTTTGCAGCCAATGTCAGTTACTCTGTTCACTTTTATTCACAGTTGTCTTAACATATCATTTCACCTTACATGGTTCAAAAGAGATGAAGGATATTCTTTTGGTTTTGATCTGTAATCTAGTTGTTATGTTCACGTGCGCACACAATGATAAAATAGCTTTTATATCTGTTTGCCTATGATATGGATGATGTCATACTATGTTCATCCTACTTTAAACCATGTCTCTTTATCCTTAGATGTCAACGAATGTGAGGAAATAGACAATATAGTAGGCATGCTACATGGTGAAAGTGCATCTATACCTAGGTGGTTTTGGTAATTCCTAACAACATATAGCTCATTGAGCTAATGCTATTCCAAGATTAATATTTCAGGAAAAGCTCAATGAATGGCATGGCATGGATGAGGAAAGTGGACCCCTCAAAATACTAAGGACAAAAAGATTGTCTCAAGCTCAAAGCTCAAGACTCTACATTTTATATTTTAGTGATCCAAGATCACATTGAGTCTATAGGAAAAGCCAATACTATCAAGGAGGGATGAGGTGTTGCTTGATGAGGTTCTTGCTTCATAGTGCTTAGTGATATGCTCCAAAACCCTCAACTACCTTCCCCCATCCACATATGACCTAAACCAAAAGTCAAACTTGGCCCCACTGATTTTTTCTATCTGGCGCCACCGAGTTCAGATGTCATAGCCACTGCCACAAACCCTAGGCAAATCGGTCTCACCAATAGGGATCTCGGTCACACCGAGATGGGGTTGTAATCTCTGTGTTTCCCTTCGTAACGTTTAGGTCCTACCGAGATGAGCGATCGGTCCCACCGAGATTGCAATGTAAACTCTCTGTTCCCCTTTTGTAACATTTTGGTCCCACCGAAATGAGCGATCGGTCCCACCGAGTTTACCTGACCAACTCTCTGGTTAGGTTATTACCAAAATCGGTCCCACCGAGTTTGTGTAATCAGTCACACCGAGATTATGTTATGCCCTAACCCTAACCATATCGGTCCTACCGAGTTGCATCTCAGTCCCACCGAAAATCCTAACGGTCACTAGGTTTGATAAATCGGTCCGACCGAGTTTCTTAATTCGGTCTCACCGAGATTGGTAAATTGTGTGTAACGGTTAGTTCTTGTGTGGAGGCTATATATACCCCTCCACCCACTCTTCATTCGTGGAGAGAGCCACAGAACATACCTACACTTCCAATACACATTTTCTGAGAGAGAACCACCTACTCATGTGTTGAGGCCAAGATATTCCATTCCCACCATATGAATCGTGATCTCTAGCCTTCCCCAAGTTGCTTTCCACTCAAATCTTCTTTCCACCAAATCCAAACCCTGTGAGAGAGAATTGAGTGTTGGGGAGACTATCATTTGAAGCACAAGAGCAAGGAGTTCATCATCAACACACCATTTGTTACTTCTTGGAGAGTGGTGTCTCCTAGATTGGCTAGGTGTCACTTGGGAGCCTCCGACAAAGATTGTGGAGTTGAACCAAGGAGTTTGTAAGGGCAAGGAGATCGCCTACTTCGTGAAGATCTACCGCTAGTGAGGCAAGTCCTTCGTGGGCGATGGCCATGATGGGATAGACAAGGTTGCTTCTTCATGGACCCTTCGCGGGTGGAGCCCTCCATGGACTCACGCAACCGTTATCCTCCGTGGGTTGAAGTATCCATCAACGTGGATGTACGATAGCACCACCTATCGGAACCACGACAAAAACATCCGTGTCTCCAATTGCGTTTGAATTCTCCAAACCCTTCCCTTTACATTCTTGCAAGTTGCATGCTTTACTTTCCGCTGCTCATAGACTCCTTGCATGCTTGCTTGAATTGTGTTAAGATTGCTTGACTTGTGCGAAGATAGCTAAAATCTTCCAAAGACTAAAATTGGGAAAAGGATAGATTTTTAATTGCTCAAGTAGTCTAATCACCCCCCCTCTAGACATACTTTCAATCCTACACATGGACATATGTTTCGAAAGTGATTTTATTATGTAGTTGGCACTACAATACATGCTAATGTATTATAGTAGTTCACCAAAATAAGTTATGTATAAATGTTTAACCTACTTTGTTTGTTTTTGTCTCATTAGTAACTTATCTGGTACACTAATCTACAAGTTCAAACTTTCAGGAAGCTAAGGAACAAATGATTCAACGGCCACAACCACCTGAAGGTGACGAGGCTACTATAGGCACAATGTCACCTCTTGCTGCAGTGCGTCAGTATCTCTCCACTAACAGTGCAAAAAGCACCTTCCTGCATAATTCTGGGTTGGTTGTCAAGGTAACCTCATCCAAATCACCTACTGAAAAAAATCTTCCTACTAGACAGAGGGATATATCTATGCTCCAGACACAAGTCCAATCCCTAATGGACGTTGTTTCGGAAACAAGATTAGTGGTTGAGAAATGTCGTCACGATATGAATGGTTTTGAAACCAGACTATCAAACATTAGCTTTGTTGTTCAAGAGCAATGGCGGAAAAAGGTGGAGATCGTGCTGCTCGATCAGATTCTACAGCCTGAAACATTAGCACTCAGGTTAAACGATCTGTGCTTCTATACATCTGATGGTGCTTTTATCTGGAAGGACTGTAAACTTTATGCCAACATGCCTTTTCTTGTATGGTTGGAATTTATTTTGTTGTGATACAACATTTATGATGCTGCCTCAGGCTGCAGTAATTACGACGCTATTTTTGTATAGTGTAGGTTTATCTTAGTAATGTATTCGGCCGAAAGCTTCGTACGAGCCCAACATGCCAACATTTATCGGGCCCATTCCAATTGGGCTAAAAACGATTACAGGACGAAATTGGCATGTAGCCTGCTAAAAATATCTGGGCCTAAATCAGCATAAGCTTTCATATTTTTCTAGCAAGCATGTGCCCATAGTGGGCCTTTAACAGACCTAAACATAATTTGGGCCCTCAGTAAAAAAAGGCCGTTTACAGGTGTAAATATCTCGAGCCCATAAAAACATGGGCCTTTAATAGACCGAAAGTGAGATTGGGCCCTAATTGTGCCAAATAACCCAGTGGACTTAGCAGGCTGAAATGGTGGCCCATTTACGATGCGGATCTTTGACAGGCCGAAATTTGGACGGGTCGTAAATGCGCCGACCTAATACACGGGCCTTTAACAGGCTAAACTTCGGTCGGGCTAGATTATCGTCATTTTTATATGGGCCGTTAATGGGCCCGTCATGACGTTGGGCCACATATGGCCCATGGTTTACGTCCGGCGTTAACAGGCCGGAAATGACAACAGGCCGAAAGTGGCCCAAAGCTATAGCAGGCCTCTAATAGGCCGAATGTCAGACATGGCCGAATATGACCCAAATCCTTGACGGTCGTTTATGGGCCGAAAGTTTTGATGGCCTGCAAATGGGCCCAAATGAAGCCGGACCTTTAACGGGCCGGAAATACACCGGGCCATAATTCGGCCCAATTACTTAGCGGACTATTAACGAGCCAGAAGTGACCATGGGCCATGTTGATGACAAGTTTAGGACATGCCATTGACGGGCCGATTTGACAGTGAATGTTGGGCCTTTAGCTGGGCCGGCCCATTATGGTCTGCAAAATCTTGTGGGCCTTTAGCTGGGCCGGCCCATTGTGGTCCGCAAAATCTTGTGGGCCTTTAGCTGGGCTGGCCCATTATGGTCTGCAAAATCGTGTGGGCCTTTAGCTGGGCCGGCCCATTATGGTCCGCTAAATTTTGTGGGCCTTTGGCTGGGCCGGCCCATTATGGTCCGCTAAATCTTATGGGCCTTCGGTTGGGCCGGCCCATTTAAACTTTGTGGGCCCCTTTTGGGCCGGTCCACGTGTCAACATATCATAGGCCCATCTTGACCGTTGGATGCGTGACACCTGTGCCAACGCGGAGCTGACACGTGGATCCGTCAGCCAATGAGAATTTTACATGTGGAAAATCGGCATTGGTCGTGGCTGTTAATGGGTTATCGGATCCAAAATCCGAGCCGATAGCTTAACGGCGTTCCGTTACAGTGGATGCCATGTGTCGGTCACCCTTGACAAAAGCACTTCTGCGACGCATGATTTATCATCATGGAAGTGGACACTTCCGTGATGATAATTTTGGCAATGTCATGGAACACTTCTACGACAGCACAGGTATGACTATCTTGATTCTATCATAAATTTGTCATGGATGTACATGCATGACATAAAACACGACCTACTGTGACAAACACGTATCATCACGGAAGTGTATTTTTTTTGTAGTGATGATCTCCATCGTCACTGCCTTGACACCTTGATCTCCATCGTAGCATCATTGTCGGCTAGCGAACTATTGCTTCTACGACTATCGCTGCCGCTTAAGTGATAAAGTAAAGCAATTACATGGCGATTGCATTTCATACAATAAAGCGACAACCATAAGGCTCCTGCCAGTTGCCGATAACTTTTACAAAACATGATCATCTCATACAACAATTTATAACTCATCACGTCTTGACCATATCATATCACAACATGCCCCGAAAAACAAGTTAGACATCCTCTACTTTGTTGTTGCAAGTTTTACATGGCAGCTACGGGCTTCTAGCAAGAACCGTTCTTACCTACGCATCAAAACCATAATGATTTTTCATCAAGTGTGTTGTTTTAACCTTCAACAAGGACCGACCATAGTCAAACTCGATTCAACTAAAGTTGGAGAAACAAACACCCGCCAGCCACCTGTGTGTGAAGCACGTCGGTAGAACCAATCTCATGAATGCGGTCATGTAATGTCGGTCTGGGCCGCTTCATCCAACAATACCACCGAATCAAAGTAAGACATTGGAGGTAAGCAGTATGACTATTATCGCCCACAACTCTTTGTGTTCTACTCGTGCACATATCATCTATGCATAGACCTGGCTTGGATGCCACTGTTGGGGAACATAGTAATTCAAGAAATTTCCTACGATCACACAAGATCTTACTAGGAGATGCATAGCAACGAGAGGGGAGAGTGTATCAACGTACCCTCGTAGATCGAAAGCGGAAGCGTTTAGTAACGCGGTTGATGTAGTCGAACATCTTCATGAAACAACCGATCCAAGTACCGAGCGTACGACACCTCCGTGTTCAGCACACATTCACCATGATGACGTCCCTCGAGCTCTTGATCCAATTGAGGAAAAGGGAGAGTTCTGTCGGCATGACAGCATGGCGACGGTGATGATGAAGTTACCGGCGCATGGCTTCACCTAAGCATTACAACAATATGATTGAGGTGTTAAACTATGGAGGGGGGCACCGCACATGGCTAAGAGATTGTCTGATGTGCTTTAGGGTGCCCCCTGCCCACGTATATAAAGGAGGGGAGGAGGAGGCCGGCCAAGGGGGCGCACGCCATAGGGGAGTCCAACTAGGATTCCCAATCCTAGTTGGAGTCCCCTTCCTTTTCCAAGAGGGGGAGAGAGGGAAGGAGGAGGAGAGGGAGAAGGAAAGAGGGGGGCGCCGCCCCTTCCCTAGTCCAATCCGGACTTGCCATGGGGGGGCACCCCTTGTGGCCCTTCTCTCCTTTCCACTAAAGCCCATTAAGGCCCAGTACTTCCCCGGGGGGGTTCCGGAAACTTCCCGGTACTCTAAAAAATACGTGAATCACTTCGGAACCATTTCGGTGTCCGAATATAACCTTCCAATATATCGATCTTTGCCTCTCGACCATTTCGAGACTCCTCGTCATGTCCATGATCTCATCCAGGACTCCTAACAAACTTCGGTCGTCAAATCACATAACTCATAATACAAATCGTCATCGAACGTTAAGCGTGCGGACCCTATGGGTTAAAGAACTATGTAGACATGACTGAGACACATCTCTGGTCAATGATCAATAGTGGAACCTGGATGCTCATATTGGGTCCTACTATTTTACGAAGATCTTTATCGGTCAAACCGCATAACAACATACGTTATTCCCTTTGTCATCGGTATGTTACTTGCCCGATATTCAATCGTCGGTATCCTCATACCTAGTTCAATCTCGTTACCGGCAAGTCTCTTTACTCGTTTCCTAATGCATCATCCTGTAACTAACTCATTAGTCACATTGCTTGCAAGGCTTATAGTGATGTGCATTACCGAGAGGGCCCAGAGATACCTCTTCGATACATGGAGTGACAAATCCTAATCTCGATATATGCCAACTCAAAAAACACCATCGGAGACACCTATAGAGCATCTTTATAATCACCCAGTTATATTGTGACATTTGATAGCACACAAGGTGTTCCTCCGGTATTTGGGAGTTGCATAATCTCATAGTCAAAGGAACATGTATAAGTCATGAAGAAAGCAATAGCAATAAAACTAAACAATCATTATGCTAAGCTAACAGATGGGTCTTGTCCATCACATCATTCTCTAATGATGTGATCCCGTTCATTAAATGACAACACATGTCTATGGTCAGTAAACTTAACAATCTTTGATTAACGAGCTATTCAAGTAGAGGAATACTAGGGACACTTTGTTTGTCTATCTATTCACACATGTACTAAGTTTCTGGTTAATACAATTCTAACATGAATAATAAACATTTATCATGATACAAGGAAATATAAATAACAACTTTATTATTGCCTCTAAGGTCTATTTCCTTCAGATGAAGGTACTTAGATACAGTGATGTTGAGGGAGAAACTACCTGAAATAGAAAAACCTCCTGATAATGAAAATGAAATTCCTATCTCTGATGTTGAAACTCAATATGGTAATGAACACTCACCTAATGATAATGAAAAAGATAATGATGAGGTTCCTGAAGACTCTCAACCATCCAATGATAAAGAACCAGATAATGATGTTGAGATAGAACCACCTATTGATCTTGGTAACCCACAATCTAAAAATAAAAGATATAACAAAAGAGACTTCATTGCTAGAAAACATGGTTTAGGGAGTCCTGGATTAGGGGGTTGATTGATCTTGATGATACGAGTATTACAAGAGTTGATCTACCAGGAGGTAGGGGACATGATGTTTACCCAGGTTCGGGCCCTCTTGATGGAGGTAATACCCTACGTCCTGCTTGATTGATCTTGATGATATGAGTATTACAAGAGTTGATCTACCACGAGATCGTAGATGCTAAACCCTAGAAGCTAGCCTATGGTATGATTGTCTATTGTCCTACGGACTAAACCCTCCGGTTTACATAGACACCGGAGGGGGCTAGGGTTACACAGAGTTGATTACAAGGGAGGAGATCTACATATCCGTATTGCCAAGCTTGCCTTCCACGCCAAGGAAAGTCCCATCCGGACACGGGACGAAGTCTTCAATCTTGTATCTTCATAGTGCAACAGTCCGGCCAAAGGATATAGTCTGGCTGTCCAGAGACCCCCTAATCCAGGACTCTCTCATTAACCCCTGAACCAGGCTTCAATGACGATGAGTCCGGCGCGCAGTTTTGTCTTCGGCATTGCAAGGCAGGTTCCTCCTCCGAATACTCCATAGAAGATTTTGAACACAAGGATAGTGTCCGGCTCTGCCAAATAAGTTCCACATACCACCGTAGAGAGAATTATATTTCCACAAATCTAATCTGCTGACACGTTTTGACAGCATGACATCATGCCATGACCCGGTCTTTATTCGAACCATTTTTCTCAACCAGCACTACAAATATTGCGAGGTGGTTTTCCTGACATGTCTTGTCAAAGCAGAGATCGTGTCCCCCTTATTATGGGATTCTCATCAATGGGTAACACAATCATGCCTGTTGGTATGACTCCTCGATTTTAGGCAAGTCCCAAACGGCCACGAGGAGGACGCTTGATATTCACCCTCTTTATAAAGAGGCCAAGACCTGTCCTTTTTTCCCTCTCGTGCTCAATTGAATCCTTCCCCCGCCTCGAGTTCCAACACCCAAGGCTCAGGTCAGGCGCTTCGGACCTTCAACCATGTCCAGATCCAACCTCCAAGGTCGTTGGATGCCTTCCTCTGTCACAGAGGAGGACATCAAGAAGCTGAGAGATGCCAGGTATCTGGCCGCCGAAATCTCGAATAGGCTGCCTGCCCGAGGGCAGCTCATCCCCACTCCCGAACCCAACGAGAGTGTTGTGTTCATCTCTCACTTCCTCCGAGGGCTAGGCCTCGCTCTGGATCCCTTTGTTAGGGGGCTCATGTTCTATTATGGGTTGGATTTCCATGATCTGGCCCCAGATTCCCTCCTTCACATCTCGTCGTTCATCGTCATGTGTGAGGCCTTCCTTCGCATTACTCCACACTTCGGCCTGTGGCTCAAGACTTTCAATGTGAAGCGGAAGATGATCGAGGGGTGTCACGCAGAGTGCGGAGGTGTCGCGATAAGCAAAAGTGTTGATGTTCTGTGGCCAGAGGGTTCCTTCCTAGAGGTGTCCGGTTTATGGCAACGGGAGTGGTTTTATATCACAGCTCCCCGAAGTGTCAAGTGGGTAGCCGCCCCTGCCTTTCGCTCGGGCCCTCCACCACAACTGACGTCATGGATCAACAAGGGGCTGAACTGGGGGCCAGTAAACGATGTGCCGATATTGTAGAGTCGCATATGAGATCTCCTTGAGAGAGATGTCAGCATGGTTATGGTAATGCAAGTCATGCTAGTTCGTCGAGTCCAGCCTTGCAAACGTCGACCCCTTCGTATGTGGGAATTCAACTCGGAAGGACCGCGAACTATTCAGCACTTCCTCGGCATGACGCTCAAAGAGATGTACAAATTTTTATTCGGACCCCAAATAGAGTCCGGACACCACCGAGGATGCGGGTCTGAGCTGTAACCGCCCCGATACCCAAGTAAGTAATCCCATCGCCGAACACACTGTCTTTCTATTTATCATAACATCATTATGAAAAGTCTCTCTATGATCAGGACTGGATAACAAAGGCGAAGATGATCAGTTGTTCGGCCCCCCTTCCCGAAGGCTTGGCCAATCCAGTACTAGACAGAATGCTCAAGCCGGCGCCTTATCAGGCACCCTCAGAGGAAGATAAAGGGGGGAATAAAGAGGCTGAAAGTGGGCCTCACTCACTATTCATCCAAACCGGGGGAGTTAGCGCCTCCGCGAAGGAGGATAGCCAGGGAGAAGAATTTGAAATTCGCTCTCCCCAAGGAAGGAAGAGGACCACCTCGGAAGATCCGGAAACAAAGGTTTCCAAACGGGGAAGAAATCTCCGCCAGAGGGTCCTGCCTCGGAGGATACTCTTGCCGCACAGTGTCCGCAAGGGGATCAGCCTTCTACCGAGCTGTAAGTAAACAAAAAGTACTTAATAGTAAAAATATCTTACATTACTTCTGAAGATAATAACCGAAGCATATATCTTGTAGTTCGGATCGTAGCCCTTCTCGACAGAGTTCGTCTTCGGGGGATCTTCTTCCGGAGATGATGAAGAGCGAAACACCTCCCCCCGCCACCCCGCCTCATGAGGCGGGCGACCCTGAAGTGTCGTCGCGGAGGGTTTCTCCTGATCCTCCAAGGCCAGAGGGTAATCCTTTGGCCACCTGAAGTCCCCAGTATTCGGCTCGTAAAGAGAGCAACAAAAAGAATTCGGAACCGTACAGTGTGCGGTCGGATGCACTGAAGGATCTTCTGGAGCAAGCGGCCATCTCAGAAGCGCATCGTACGCTAATGGGTATGGTGATTGAAAGGATTTCATCCTCCGAAAGCGGGTTGCATGAAGCTTTTATGAGTCTGCTGAAAGGCTTTGAGGTACGTCAAATAGTGTATGTTTTTGACAGTATTGCACATGTTAGGTGTGCCTTATGCAGATAGTAGCCCCTGAGACTCTGTTGCCGTCGAGAACGGCAGCAAACAGAGGATCATAGTCCCAGGTAATAATCAGACCACCTTCTTGTGCAGGTGGCTGAAGGTCCGGTGGCTAGCCGGACTGATGAGTTTGCCGAGCTAAAGCGGCAACTTGATGCGGCAGATGCCGACATCGTGCTTGTCAACAAGAGGCTTGATGAGGCACAGTGTATGTGATTTCTCTGGTGATAAACACATAGTAAGAGGAGCATGATGTCAGTATCTTTACTATGTTGTGACTGCAGATGGAGCTGCCACCGTGGAGACCCTTCGGGCGGAACTTGCCTGAGCCACGGAACAAGCCAGAAATAGCGATGCAGCCGCTCTAAAGGCGGTCGAAGAGCTGAGGGACGAACAGGCCGCGCATGGCCAAAGAAAGGAAAGAATAGCCAAGATGGCTGTTGATTTGAAAGATGCCGCTGACCGTTACCAGCTTCTTGGAAAAGAAAGCCGGGAAAAGGCGACGGGCCTTGAGAAGGCCATGGTAGCGGCCAAGGAATCCCGATCCAAAATTAGAGCGACGAAGGAGGAGCTGCATCAAGTTGGAGATATCACAGCTAGGAAGCCCTTTTTGTTGCGGACTAAGTTCGGAGATCCGAAGTATGCCCCTCTTGATCAACTATGGAGTTCTGCATATGCATACATGGATTTGGCAGCAAGTGCTTCTCATGTGGCCGAGTATTTCAAGGATCAAAAAGATCATGAAGTGGAAAAGCTGTTCTGGTCAAAGTTCCATGCTCCAGTGCGTCCGCTGCTGTTGAGTGAGCGAATGGCCAAGTGGGACGAGCTCCATACGTTGTCCGGACTTGCCATGAGGTCTATTGTGGATCATCTGTGGCCTAAAGGGCCAAGGCTGAATAGTTACTTTAGTTTAGTGCAACAATTCCTTGGTGCTATGCCGCACATCGACGCTATGAAGAGCTCAGCGTGCATAGAGGGCGCGCGGATGGCACTTGCCCGTGTCAAGACATACTGGGCAGAGATGGAGGCCACCACTATTGCAACACAGGGTTCGGCCGTGGGCCAAGTAGCTGTCGAGCACTTCTTTGAAGAAGTTGTTGAAGGCGCTCGTTCGATAGAGGCTCAATGCTCGAAGAATATTATGTTCTAGTGACATGTATTCCCATTGTAAAAACAATGTTTTATTGAATTATAAAGGCGGTGCTTATACTTTTGCCTGAAAGTATTATGATGCCTCCTATGCGTCCGTTTATGTATATATGAATATAACCTGAAAGTTTGCAGTCGTCAGCTTCAGCCCCCACGCATATAATGCGGGGATGTTCACAAAAAACGTGTATTCACACTTGATCCAACGTCTTGGTCTATAAAGGAGGTGGTAGCGTAGCGAACGAGGCAATTGGACTATATTGCTTTAACACTTTCACTTAGCCATAGGAGTTTCACGGCGGGACTACTAGATAGCCCTGGTACCTCCGCGCTCGTCCGAATACGGGGCACGTACGTACATGACCAAATAACGGCCCTTCGTTAATGCGGAGGAATCCCGAAGATTCCTCTAAGTCATCGAGTGGTTGACCAGTCTCGCGCTTTATCATGACAGTCAGTTTTCAGCTTTCTCTACTGAGGTGCTCATCCGAATGAACGAGGGCATGATCGCAGTAGTTCTCCTAGTGCTACCTTAGCCGATATAGCGGAACGTAAGGTACCAAAACATGGGAGCCGGGCAAACCCAACATTTGACCAAAGACATGATTCGGAGCTGATGCATATAAGGCCAAACTCGCGACGCCGAACACTCCCTACGGTATTCGGTCTTTATAACATATGTCGGGCTGAACAATGCCCTTAATAATAAACCCGGAGTGTCCAGGTACATGCAATATCCTGACGTGGCCACATGCCAATTACGTCAGCATCCTTCTCGGTTGTATTGAGTATCCGGAGGATGTGAACAACAAGAGACAGTAAAAAAGGTTTACGCAGGGTCTTAATCTGAAAAGAAACCTTTGAGCGGGTCCCTGCTGCACGTTTGCACATGTGTCTCCGTTGTGCCATGTCCTAGACGGGTGTAGCATGATTGTCATCTGTAAAAGAGAAGAAGTTAGGTGAAAGTTGTCGTGCCAGAAAATTGGTTATTATCAATAAACCATTGAAATTCAAGATAAGTCAAGTTGAGCCGAACTAGCCCTGATTACACGCGGGAAGCCCCGGGTAGCGTCTATGAGGGTTTAACCATCAAACCAATCTCATGTATATGTAGTGATGCACCGTACTCGTCTAACCGTGTCCATGGTCTTGACGGCCTATCATTTATTCTGGTTGGTGAGGCCGTCTAGTGCTCGGCTGTTGAGGCCGCCGCACATTCTTCCGCGCGTAGAGAATGCTCAATATTTCCATTAGCTGTGATGGTGCCATGTGGACCGGGCATCTTAAGCTTGAGAGAAGTGTAATGCGATACTGCATTAAAATGAGCGAAAGCCGCTCTTCCGAGTAGTGCTTGATAGACACTTCGGGATGGAGCGATGTAGAAAGTTAACTTTTCGCTTCGGAAGTTGTCAGGACAACCAAATACAACCTCTAGTAATAGAGAGCCCGTATAGCGGGCCTCTGGGCCTAGTATTACTCCCTTGAAGGTAGTATTTCTGTGGCTTATTTTTGTTGGGTCTATCCCCATTTTGCGGACTGTGTCCTGATATATCAGATTTAGACCATTGCGTCGTCCATAAGGACTCGTGTGAGGTGGTATCCGTTTATTATTGGGTCTAACACCAAGGCATCCAATCCTTCATGACGGATGCTTGTCGCGTGATCCCTGCGATCAAAAGTGATCGGGCAGGCCAACTAGGGGTTAAACTTAAGGGTGACGGTCTCTATGGCGCGTATGTCTCGGAGTGCATGTTTGCTTCTCCTCTTCGTCACATGGATCATGTTTACTGTTTTAACCTCTGGTGGGAATTTTTTTCTGTCCTCTAGTGCTTTGCTGGCGAGGTTCGTCCTCGTCTACGCTTGGTGTCTCCCCCACCCCTTGTGTTCGGCATTTAGCTTACTGGCCTGCTTGAAGACCCGACATTCTGTGTAGATGTACTTGCGACTTAATGAAAGCACCAATGTCGGTGTCAAAACCGGTAGATCTCGGGTAGGGGGTCCCGAACTGTGCGTCTAAGGCGGATGGTAACATGAGGCAGGGGACACTATGTTTACCCAGGTTCGGGCCCTCTTGATGGAGGTAATACCCTACGTCCTGCTTGATTGATCTTGATGATATGAGTATTACAAGAGTTAATCTACCACGAGATCATAGAGGCTAAACCCTAGAAGCTAGCCTATGGTATGATTGTATGTTGTCCTACGGACTAAACCCTCCGGTTCATATAGACACCGGAGGGGGCTAGGGTTACATAGAGTCGGTTACAAGGGAGGAGATCTACATATCCGTATTGCCAAGCTTGCCTTCCATGCCAAGGAAAGTCCCATCCGGACATGGGACGAAGTCTTCAATCTTGTATCTTCATAGTCCAACAGTCCGGCCAAAGGATATAGTCCGGCTGTCCGGAGACCCCCTAATCCAGGACTACCTCAGTAGCCCCGGAACCAGGCTTCAATGACGATGAGTCCGGCGCGCAGTTTTGTCTTCGGCATTGCAAGGCGGGTTCCTCCTTCGAATACTCCATAGAAGATTTTGAACACAAAGATAGTGTCCGGGTCTGCAAAACAAGTTCCACATACCACCGTAGAGAGAATAATACTTCCACAAATCTAATCTGCTGACACGTTTTGACAGCATGACATCATGTCATGGCCCGGTCATTATTCAAACCGTTTTTCTCAACCAACTATTGCACACATCGCGAGGTGGTTTCCTTGGCACGTCTTGTCGAAGCAGAGATCGTGTCCCCTTATCATGGGATTCTCATCAATACAGATGCGGGTAACCAAACCGCGCCATCAATTACGGTGCTTGGGGAATAAGAGGTTTTACCTAGTGAGTGGGGAGGCGCATCACCTCTTCTGCCCTTATAAAGGGACTAGGATTCAGTCTTTTCACCCATGCCGTCTTCCCGCTTCATTCCATTCTTATCAGGCTTCAGCGCCCGAGCGTTCACATTTTCTACCCCCAAAAGGTCTTCCAAAGATGTCTAGATCCGGAGTAGGAGGCAAATGGATGGCTTCTACCGTCTGAGAGAAGGATATCAAAAATCTTCGGGAGGCCGGGTATCTGGTCAAGAAAATCAACCACCGTCTCCCGACGGCGAGACAGATCGTCCCTACACCGGAACACCACGAGAGGGTTGTATTCCTCCCTCACTTTATCCGAGGGCTCGGGTTTCCACTCCACCCGTTCGTTCATGGCATCATGTACTATTATGGGATTGATCTTCACGATCTGTCCCCTAATTCCTTCCTCGACATATCGACATTCATTGTCGTGTGCGAGGCTTTTCTCTGTATTTCGCCGCACTTAGGTTTATGGCTGAAGGTTTTTAATGTGAAGCCCAAGGTGGTGGGCGGCGAGCACGCCGAGTGCTGGGGCGCTATTGTGAGCAAGATACCCAACATTGTATGGCCAACGGGAACCTTTAGTGATTCTGTCAAGGAGGGGCAACAGCAGTGGTTTTACATCACTGAGCCGTGCGGCAAGGAATGGGCCGCCTCTCCCGAGTTTCGATCTGGCGCCCCTCTGCGGCTTACATCCTGGGTCAAGAAAGGCCTGGACTGGCCCTCGTCTGATGAACTGTCGGTCCAGACGCACGCTAAAGATATGGGAGATAAGAACATTGAACTTGTCAACTTAGTCCAGGTGATGTTAGTCTGCCGGATACTGCCTTGTCAACACCGGACTTGCAATCTATGGGAATTCGATCCGGACAGGCACCAAACTTTGCGAAGGTTCTTCGGCTCCTCGCACAAGGACATTTGGAAGGTGCTTTTCAAGTCTAGCAAATCATGGCCAGACTCCGCCGAAGACCGCGGGTACCAACTGTTCCGCCCCGCAAGTTTTGTGAGTTTATCAAACTTTTCTATCCGCATGACCCAAAGGAAGCGCTTAACGCGTGTTTATTCAACTCCCCTAGAGCTGGACGAAGAAGGTGGAGCGGATCCAAGACCTGGCCATCCCACTTCTGACGAAGATGCTGGTCCCGGCGCCCTACAAGGTGCCGGAGAAGACGGCCGAGAAGGAGGCCAAAAAGACCCAGGGCGGCCTTCGTCGTCGCGGCACTTCGGACACAATATCCGAAGACTCTGATACCTGTTCCGCCTTCGAAGAGGATGAAAAGGAGGAGGAAGATGAATCCCCTGTGGGGGGAAAGAAGGAAGAGGACGGCCTCCGCACCCTTGGAGGCCGAACTGCACAAAAGGGGAAGGGCTTCTCTTCCGGAGGAGTCCACTGCCGCCGTTGACAGCGGCCCGGCATGGGATCCAAGGGCCCAGCCCCTGGTGAACTCATAAATATATAAAATCCAAGTACGTTTAAGCGTCCGGACTCATTGTGTCTTAGTATTTTAACCTTAGCCATATTTTTTGGTAGTCCGGTGAGGTCCCGTACCAAACAATCATCATCAGAGGACCTGCTAAGCTCAAATGCTATGGAGAGCGGGACGCCCCCAATGGCCCCTTCCTCCAACCAGGTGCATAACACCGAGGCTTCGTCCCAGAAGGACCCTGGCCGAGGAGGAAAGGAAGAAATTGTGAAGGCGGGGCCTGGAAGTCAAACCGTAGGGGCCGGACATGTGGGGGAAAAGATTCCCATGGGGTCTGATGGCGAGGGCGATCCTAAGTTCGCCTCCCCACAGGATGTGATTCCAGGGGCCTATATGGCTCCAGAATCAAGAAGGCAGCCTCCTTCGGCTGGAGGGGGCGTGCCTGTTCCGTCGGCGACCTCTGTCCATCCAGAGGTGTCGGATGCTCTGTTGGCGGTGTTACGAGATGCCTCCATCATCGACGAACACCGTGCCCTTATGGGTGCGGTGATTGGGAAGATTCAGTCAACTAAGAGTGGACTGAATGAAGCCTGTATCAGCCTTATAAGAGGCTTTGAGGTATGTTTTATAAGTTGTCGAAGAGGGTCATAGTATAGATAGTAGCCCCTGATACACTGTTCGGTGAAAGAAAGAACCGGACAGGGGATCACATTGATGATCACATGAAGACTCATTGAATGATATTGATTTCTCTTCTGTTCCAAGCAGATACCTATAGCGGCTGCTGCCTCTCGTACTGCGGAGATCTCTGGACTGAATCAAAGTCTGGAGCAGGCCATAGAAGAAATTGGCCAATTGAAAATGCAGTTGAGGGATAAACAAGGTATGCACAAGCGTTGCATGCATTTATTGTGAAATAAATGTTCAGTATGAAATAAGCTGCATAATTTGTGCTAGGGGTTATGACGAAGTCGAGGCCCTCAAAAGGGCCATTGCCAAGGCCGAGAAAAAGGCGGCCACGGAGCGGACTCTTCGTGAGAAACACAAGGCCAGAGTTATTAAAGCTAAGCAGGAGCTGCAAGAGGCCGTAAGAAAATGCGAGACCTTGGAGCAGAGTTTAACGGAGAAAGAGTCCGAACTCACCAAGGCACGTCAAGCCACGAGTGATGCCTGGGGGGAGACCCGAAGCGCCCTGCAGGGGATCCAAGAGGCGAGGAAGATCGAGGTGGGTAAGGCTTTTCCCATGTAAAGCAAGTATTTGAAGGGAAAACTATGTTTCTGATTGTGAATCCGGACTTTTCATGTGTATTTGCCGAGCTACCTCACAGCATATCAGATGCCGCTCAATTCTACCGAGCCGAAGGAAGGAACACCACCGATAAGCTCTTTTGGTCGCAGTATTTGGCGCCGAATTATCCGGTGCCTTTTGCCGATCAACTGAAACAGCTGATCGAACTGCATAAGGCGGCGGAACTAGCCATGAAAGGTATGGTTATCCGGCTATGGCCTGTCGAGTCGATTCCGAGCAGCTACTTTAGGCTCGTGAGGTGGCTTGTAAACACTTGCCCTCTACTTCACGTCATTAAGCGGTCGGTCTGTATAGAAGGAGCGTGAATGGCCTTCGCCCTCGCAAAGCTGCACTGGGGGAAGATGGATGCCGAAAATCTAGTGACCGAGGGACCGCCAGAGAGGAAGGAGCACCGCAAGCCCGAATTTTATTATAAGAGTGTCCTGAAAGGATCCTACCTTGCAGCGAAGCTATGCACCAAGAACATTATATTTCCATGAATGTCGATCATGTTGTCCTTTGTAATGTTTGACCAAGGTCGTTCATATGTCGCCTGTTATATAAAAGTTTACCCTCCTGTGCGGCCGTTTGTATGTTAAGGCTGAGAGTTAGCCAGTCGTCGACTTCTGCCCCCACGTAAGAAGTACGGGGGTGTTCGGGATAAACCTGAGCACTCTTTATCCCAGTTTTGGGTCCTCCGAAGGAGGTACTCAGCACAACGAACCAGGCTATCAGACTATAGGGCTTTATCACTCTCACTTAGCCATAGGAGCTTTAGTATGGTCGGCGCAGCCCCTTGTGTTCGGAAGACCGTACTGGGGGCTCTATAAGCGCCTGATCGGAGAAAAAGCCGATCCATCACACGCTGCATTGGTTATGGCATTGTGCGGGAGAAATCCTTAAAGATTTTGTGACCGCATGAACAGCTGACCAGCTCTCGCCGTATCATGACAGTCAATTTTTGGCTTTCTCTACTGAGGTGCTCATCCGGAAGAACCGGGACACAATCGCAGTAGTTCTCCCAGTGCTACCTTAGACGATATAGCGGAACGTAAGGTACCAAAACATGGGAGCCGGGCAAACCCAACAATTGACCCAGGACATGATTTGGAGCTGATGCATATAATGCTATAGGTTCGGGGTGCCAAACTTCCATGAAGGTGTTCGGACTTTTATTGCCGTGTTACGGGAAAAACGAAGCCCCTGGCATATTTAAGGCATATCGCTGTGTATAGATGCGACTTGACGAAATGATTTTAATAAGAAATAATCAGCAGGTAAACGTCATATAAATCCATATGTTGTATTTGAATAATACGTCTATGTGTACGGGTACATGTAATGTGATATAAAAGGAGTTGTGATAGCAGAACCTGCTGTGACCAGGGGGAAGAGGTTGAGTGCAGATCCATATTATATCCGGAAGTTCGCTGCGGGGAATGTCTAAGGATCCCCTGACGCGTTTGAGCTGCCTCTGTGGAGTCCATCCTGGTTGGTGCAAAGGTGAACCTGCGAAGGAAATATAAGAAACGTTTGCGTGCCGGAGGGTGGTTGAACCGCTGAGTTCGGCCTGTCATGGCCTTTGTCGGAGTGTTTTAATTGAGCTCTGGACGAGCCGGGGTATCCTTCCGCGAAGTAGTTTGGAGCCCCTTGACGGTGTGCGGGAGCCTTGGCATTGACTCGAGGTTCAGCTGCAAGGTGATGCTTGTTGTTTCTGCTGCTAAGGCAGTGATGTATTTGTTGGTGCCGAAGGAAGGTTCGGCCTTGCCATGAACTGTGATGACGTCGCGTGGACCAGGCATTTTGAGCTTACGGTAGGCATAATGTGGCACCGCGTCAAATCGAGCGAACACGGTTCCCCCGAGCAGTGCTTGATAGTTACTGCGGAAAGGGGTGGTTTCGAAGATTAACTCTTCGATACGGTAATTTTCTGGTGATCCAAAGATTACCTCGAGGGCAATGGAGCCTATACAGCTAACCTCCATACATGGTATGATGCCTCTAAAAGTGGCTTTAGTGGTCTTGATCTTTGAATGATCAATGCCCATCTTGCGCATTGTGTCCTGGTAAAGCAGATTTAAATTTCTACCTCCGTCCATAAGGACTCGAGTGAGGTGGAACCTGTCTACTATTGGGTTGACGATTAGTGCGGCTGGATTGCCCTGATTGGCGTTAAACGGATGATCCTTGTAGTTGAAGGTGACCGGCCCTAGCTTATATTGTGGGACGGCTAGTTCCGTTGAGCCGCCTTCCCTAAGGGTGCATATCTGGTCCAAGTTGGCAATTTGGGTGGTATTTACCACATTCACCGATTGAATATGGGGGGGGGGATTTCTTTTGCTCTCCTGTGTTCAGCGATCTGGGCTCTTCGTCGCTTTGAGACACCTCTTCGTTTTTGGCGCCTGCCTTGCCGGCTTGTTTGAAGACCCATCATTCTCGTGTGCCATGAATTTGGCATTGGCGAGCGAATATGCAGTCCAGACTGGATGGGCTCGGATTTGTATTTTTGGGTGGCCCTTTCCACTGACCGGACTTTGATCCCCTGAACCAGGCATTAACTGCCGTATTTTTGGCATTTTCACCATATTTGCGGCGCTTGTGTTTGTTGTGTTGTGGTTTGCCGTTGCTATCCCTGGCTTCTGATATGCCAGGTTTCCCTGCTGTATTAGTACTACGAGCCAACCAGCTATCTTCGCTCGCACAAAAGCGGGTCATAAGTGTCCTGAGGGCTGCCATGGGTTTTGGCTTCTCTTGGCTGAGGTGTCGGGCGAGCCATTACTCATGGATATTATGCTTAAATGCCGCTAAGGCCTCTGCATCCAGATAGTCGACAATTTGATTCTTCTTGGTTAGGAACCGGGTCCAGAATTTCCTGGCCGATTCCCCTGGCTGTTGGGTTATATGACTTAAATCGTCAGCGTCCAGCAGTCGCAATAAGTCCCTGGAAATTGTCTAGGAATGCCTCTGCCAGGTTCTCCCAACTTCCGATGGAGTTTGTCGGCAAGCTATTGAGCCAATGCCAAGCCGACCCTTTGAGTTTGAGCGAGAGATACTTGATGGCATGTAGGTCATCCCTGCGGGACATGTAAATGTGGAGGAAGAAGTCTTCTATCCATACCACGGGGTCTGTAGTACTGTCGGTGTCAAAACCGGCGGATCTCGGGTAGGGGGTCCCGAACTGTGCGTCTAAGGCGGATGGTAACAGGAGGCAGGGAACACGATGTTTTACCCAGGTTCGGGCCTCTTGATGGAGGTAAAACCCTATGTCCTGCTTGATTAATATTGATGATATGTGTAGTACAAGAGTAGATCTACCATGAGATCCGAGAGGCTAAACCCTAGAAGCTAGCCTATGGTATGACTGTATATTGTTTCTATCGACTAGCCTGGCCTCGGTTTATATAATGCACCAGAGGCCTAGGATAACAAGAGTCCTAGCCGAATATGCCGGTGGGGAGGAGTCCTTGTCTTGATCGCCAAGTCTTGTGGAATCTTCCATGTATGCGGCAGCTGTCCGAACTGGCCCATGAGTATACGGCCATGGGGGTCCTCGGCCCAATCTAACAGATCGGGAGATGACGTGGTGAGTACCCCCTAGTCCAGGACACTGTTAGTAGCCCCCTGAACTGGTCTTGAAGTTAGAAACGCTCCTCGATTCTTCCGAACTGTTCTTCATCTTCGATTGTCGGTCTTGGAAACTGGTTCAACAAATCTTCCCATCTTCGATCTTGAGGATCACCGAAATGTATTCGACGAGTTTACATGTCGGGTGTCTGAGGAGCCCCTTTAAGTTTCCGGCCTTAATCAATGCCTTGTTATTTTTATGCCACACCTCGGGTTTGAAGTTGTTCCCAGGAGGCAGTGTCCTCTTGCGTCCGAGCTCCAACGCCGGACTGCATTCGAGGTATCTTTGGCAGACAAACACCAACGCCGGACCGCTTCCGAGCTCCAACGCCGAAATGTATCTGAGCTCCAACGCTGGACTGTGTCCAAGCTCCAACGCCGGACTATATCCAAGATGTCATAGATCATCTTGGTCCAAAAAAGTTGAAGGAGTTTAGCTGAGCTTAATGCCAGAAATGCCCTCTATGGAGCCAGCCGCTAGCGCCTGAGCTTTATGCCGGACTGCTTCCGAGGTGGTGCACCACCTCGACTGTGGGCCGATTTTTTGTCAATATTTTTTATTGGTGCAATTTATTCTCTGCCGAGATATATACCCAGTAGCCCTGAAGGTGTGTGTCGGTCTAAAACCCGAGATGCACCTGAAGGATGATGTAAGACCGCTGATCCCAGTAGCCGCTGAGACTCAGGTTGATTTGCAAAATCGTCCTGAGGATCAAGTCCTAGCTCGGCAGAATACTTCGGGATACAAAAAGTGGCGTGCTCAGTCCTCGAGACTCAGGTTGGGTCCGGCCGACCAACTTGAGGATCATAATCTCCTCGGAAACTGTATTGGACTTAAAATTTTCTGCATTGGACAGGCAATGCAGTAGCCCCCGAGACATTGGTCAGGTGGCAACACCAGATCAGGGGATCGATGTGCCCCTTTAATATTTGTAAATAATAAGCCCGAAGCTCAGTAGCCCCCGAGCCTTAATGTGGGCACGGGTGGCCGAATTAAGGATCGATATCCATAGTAAAATCACAAATTATGTGTAATGACTCTATGTATCCAAGTACTTTACATCATTAATGCTCGGATCCGCATTGTACAAAACTTTGTTGACCGACCATCGGCTTCCACCTCCTCGGCCAGTAGCCAAGGAGTGTTTGTCCTACTTTATAAAGCCTTTATGAGGGCAAACATTTACGACAAACAAGGCAATCTGGCCATACGGTTTTATAAACAAACGTACGCAGAGAGATATGTTATATTACTGTTTAACATAAGAAATGTCTTCCAAAGAAAATAGTCCCGCTATCGGTTCCTTTCTTTGGGTTGTCATGCTAAGCATGATCATGAAACCTCAGCTCCAATGTAAGAGCAAAATATCGAGGATTTAGTTTGGGAGGCCAGTTAATAGCCCCCGGTAGTGTTCGGCGACAGTCGAGGGCAAGCCGTAAACACTTCGTCCATTGTTATGAATGGCCCGTCATTTAACGCAGTCATCGGATCACTAACCAGTTTACCGGGATTTGTGACAGTCAGTTTTTGGCTTTCTCCACTGAGGTGCTTAACCATCTGAGCTGGAAGCACAATCGCAGTGGTTCTCCCTTTGCACGCCTAGCCGAACAAAGCGGAATGTAGGAAGCAAGTGCAGGAGCCGGGAAACCCAACTATTGACCGAAGACACAATTCTAAACCGATGCATATATAGCAATATCTGGGAATGTTTTTGCCGAATCTCTAAAGGTGTCCAGCTTTGCACTATGAGACTTGTGCTGAAAACACACAAATAGTTTAAAAGTGTCACAAGCTTGGAAAACCAAAAAAATGTTAGTAAAAACTTGACGTCCGAACAAGATCAAATGTTCGGTGCCAATCCAAAAATTGGTCTCAGAAAAAAAGAGTGCTTCTGTCGTGCTTTAACATGACACATCCTATCTCAAGACTTCAAGCGGGTCAGCCTACGGCTTCAACCTCCTATCCCGAAGGCGGAGTACTTCACATTAGGCCAGTTTAGCAAACTAAACTCTAGCAACTTTGAGAGAGAAATTAGGCTCCCCAGCTAGTGACCACACACTCGTGTCGAAAAAAGGAGTGATGAATAATAATAGAAATAAAAACTTTGCAACAACTAAGAAGAAGAACACTTATTATAAAACGGCTCATATAAATTTAAGAGCCCCCAAGTGACTTGGGTAAAAGAATTTTATGTATAATGATTGTATGTAGCTAAGTACTAATATCATATCTTTGTTCACCCGAACTTTAAACGCGTCTTCACCGACTGTCGGCTTATCCCTCTTCGTCAAGGACCGAAAAGTGTTATGTACTCCACCTGTCGAGAATATCGATAGTGTTTCCGATAACCAGGCAACCAGGCCATAAGGCTGTAAGAGACAATGCGCGCTCAGGGAACTTATGCTATATTACAGACGAAGTGTAAGAAGCACCTTCGAAGAAAATAGTACCCCCACTGATACCTTTCTTCGGTGCTCATTATTACTATGAGACTTGTGCAATAGATTTTTTGTACTCATGAGTTCCGTCGTGTGCCGACCATGCTTGAAAACAATAAGAGCGCTAGCTTTCGGCTTCACCCAGTCTGAGGTCAGAGCTCGGAGGACCTGGTCATGATAATCGCGGAGGTGCTCCCTTTACTCCCTAGCCAAACAATCGGGAACGTAGGGGTAAGCACAGGAGCTAGGCAACCAAGCTTGCAAATCGCTTAAGTCAATATGGTGCATATTGTGGCGTAATACACGAACAAGGAACAAAGCCGTACAAGTATAATCATATGCAAGAGGAAAAGCTTCATAAAGGAAGCCCCCAAATAAACGGGGTATTTGAATTTGTGCGTCACAAACAAATTTTGGACAAGGAAATTTTTACAAGCAACTTTTTTTTCCAAAAGGTATAATGTGTTTGGTATTGACGACACAGTCCGAGCTTGATGTGGGACAAGGTTCCATCCCCCAAGCCGGTTCCGAGGTGGCGGAGCAAAGAGCTCGACACTCCGAAGTTGTGACATAGCACGGTCAATGCAGGCCGGCAGAGTGATGCCGAAGTCCCCGGCATGGGGTAATGAAGTGTTGATGAAGCCCCCCGTCCAGCCGAGGTGACGCCAAAGGATATAGTCCGGCTGGATCATTTTCCCGTGAACAAAAAATAGTGCAAACCGGAGATAATAGTAATAATAATAATAATAAATCGTTGGATAATAAATAATTTATGCAAAGTGAGTAATAAAAGAAATATGGCCTGGCGCCGAAGTCAATGTCGATGCAGGGCGTCAGCGTGATGCGGTAAAGGCGTGGCAAAGCCTGAATTCACAGGTCGGTCCGAGTTCCGGATGCGGCGTTCGCCGGACTATATACGGAAACTTGACCGAACCACCATGCGATCCTCGTTAATGCGGCCACCATTTGATAGACCTGCGTACATATGATGGACAAACTAGAGTACTAGTTCTTTGGGAAAAATGAACCCAAACAAGCAAAAAATATTAGGATTAATAGCACCTGGTTTATTTGTTGTAGCAATCCGAAGAAAGGTGATTCCCAAAATTGGGACTCGATCCGCGCACCCATTGCCTGATGGGCGATAAAGTGACGGCACGGCGATGCTGGCAAAGGTTGGCTCGCCGAGGCAAAGCCCTCGGTCCAGCTAACCTGACGGAGCTGGTCGGCTAGTGACGCCGAAGTCTCCGAAGTATAGGTTGATGAAGAGATGGCGAAGCCCCTGGTCCAGCCGAGATGTTGAAGCCTCGATGTCAGCCGATGAGTCGAAGTAGGTCGGCGTAATGGACACCGACTTGAAGAAGCAACAGTGTGTCCCTGCCGATGCAGGTCGTCACGTGGTCGATGCCGGCTTGATGAAGTGACCATGCGGCGACGCCGGTATGCCCGCTCCGTGTAATATGTGGGGCAGCGATGTCGGTGATGATTTATCCTTCGTGATGTCGGACTCTTGTTCGGCTTACCGAGATGATGATCCGAAGAAGTTGAGCTCGGCTCAACAAAGTGATGACGCGTCTAGCGCAGGTCGGCAGCCGTGGAGCAATATTGCCGAACTGGTTTGACACCAGCATGATGTTGAAGATTATGTTCAAAAGATTTTAAAGTTAGTGGGATGTGTTCGGGAACAAAACACAACACCCCATACAAAACTTCCTTCAAAAAGGATGTCCGAAATCCCGTTCATAAAAAAGATAAACTCGGGTCGGATTCGTTTTCGCGCAGAAAATAGATCCAAAAAGTGATGCACTAATTGGAAGGTTCCCGGAGTTTGGACGGTCGGATCGAGCTGAAATTTTGAGAGGTGATAGATTTAGAAATTCCACAGCAGATCAACGGTTGGATCTTCCAAAGGACGTCCAAGCTAGAAGCTGGACACCACGCCCTAAACTCGTCCAGATTTGACAGGGCTCCGATATATTGTGGATTACCAGAGACTCCTCCATCGGAACTCGACAAAATTTTCCAGGGTTGTTGTAGACTCAATTCCGCACAATTCCACTGAAGCAATCGTTAAAACGACACTTGAGGAGGCGGTGGCGGCGGACATAAGTTTGTTGTCCAGAAAAACAGCATGGTCGCCCGAGGGCAATGTTGACGTTGAGCCCCCGGGCTCCCTGGATGATTGCTCCATGATGCTGATAGAGATTGGAGTTGATGCTTATAAAGGCCCTCATCCGAACATGACGATCGGAGGTAGGGCGCAGTCCTTGGTCGAACCAAGGTGACCAGTCGAGCTGGTGACGAAGATGCCAAAGTCGCAGTTGATCTGCAGGCGAGCCATCAACCTTTTGCCGAACACACAGCGGAACTCTCAGTGAAAGCACCAATGTCGGTGTCAAAACAGGCGGATCTCGGGTTGGGGGTCCCGAACTATGCGTCTAAGGCGGATGGTAACAGGAGACAGGGAACATGATGTTTTACCCAGGTTCGGGCCTCTTGATGGAGGTAAAACCCTACGTCCTGCTTGATTAATATTGATGATATGGGTAGTACAAGAGTAGATCTACCATGAGATCAGAGAGGCTAAACCCTAGAAGCTAGCCTATGGTATGATTATATGTTGTTTCAATCGACTAGTCTGGCCTCGGTTTATATAATGCACCAGAGCCCAAGGATAACAAGAGTCCTAGCCGAATACGCCGGTGGGGAGGAGTCCTTGTCTTGATCGCCAAGTCTTGCGGAATCTTCCATGTATGCGGCAGCTGTCCGAACTGGCCCATGAGTATACGGCCATGGGGGTCCTCGGCCCAATCTAATAGATCGGGAGATGACGTGGTGAGTACCCCCTAGTCCAGGACACCGTCAAGTACCATCGTATGATTCGATGTTTACGGGTTTAAACCCTTCCGGGAATTCGTGATCCATTACTTCATCAGTGAACCATAAGGGGTGTGCGGCGCCTCTGTGCCGGGCTATATCGCGACGCGGTTCATACGAGTCTGGTCTGCCATGTCCGGCTCGGCCGGATTTGCTTTTAGTGTATCCGGCGTGACGATCATCATCGCGTATTGTTGCTTTCATTGAGAGTTCCACTGTGCCGTCACCGTAAGGCTTGATGGCTCCTTTGATCATCGGTAACGATGTGCTCCAAGGTGAGGTTTTTCTCCCCGGATAGATCCTCGTATTCGGCGGCTTCGCACTGCGGGCCAACTCGCTTGGCCATCTGGAGCAGATCGAGTGCTACGCCCCTGGCCATCAGGTCAGGTTCGGTAACCTAAACTACACTGCCGACATCCGCGGAGACTTGATCTTCGACGGATTCGAGCCCATGTCTGGTGCGGTGGAGTGGGTCCCGAACTATGCGTCTAAGGCGGATGGTAACATTGAGGAGGCTCCGGGGAACTCAAGAGGGCCTGAACCTCAGTAGCCCCTGAACAGGCTTCAATGATGATGAGTCCGGTGCGCAGTTTTGTCTTCAGCATTGTAAGGCGGGTTCCTCCCCCGAATAGTCCATAGAAGATTTTGAACACAAGGATAGTGTTCGGCTCTGCAAAACAAGTTCCACATACCCCCGTAGAGAGAATAATATTTCCACAAATCTAATCTGCTGACACATTTTGACAGCATGACATCATGTCATGGCCAGTCATTATTCGAACCATTTTTCTCAACCAGCACCGTACATATCGCGAGGCGGTTTTCTCGACACGTCTTGTCAAAGCAGAGATCGTTTCCCCCTTATTAGGGGATTCTCATCAATACGGACGTGGGTAACCCAACCGCGCCATCAATTATAGCGCTTGGGGAATAAGCAATTTTACTAGACAAGTGGGGAGGCGTATCACCTCCTCCGCCCTTATAAAAGGACAAATATTCCCCCTTTTTACCCACGCCTTCTTCCTCCTTGCTTATCCATTCTCATGCACTTGAGCTCCAGTGCCCAAATTCGCGTCTTTCTTCTCAAACCACTCCAAGCATGACCGGAGCGGGAGGGAAGTGGATGGTCTCCTCCGTCACGGAGAAGCACATCGCAAAGTTACGGGAAGCCGGATATCTGGCCGCGGATATCGCGCACCGGCTGCCAGATGCGGGACAGATCATCCCTACGCCCGAACCCCAAGAGAGGGTAGTTTTTCTTACCCACTTCGTCCGCGGACTGGGATTTCCCCTCCACTCGTTTGTCTGCGGGCTCATGTTCTACTACGAGCTGGATTTTCATGATCTGGCCCCCAATTTCATCCTCAACATCTCAGCATTTATCGTCGTGTGCGAGGCCTTCCTCCGCATCAGGCCCCACTTCGGCCTGTGGCTGAAGACCTTCAATGTTAAATCGAAGGTGGTGGTCGGCCAGCAAGCAGAGTGAGGAGGCGCCATGGTGGGCAAAATGCCTAATGTCACCTCGCTCGAAGGCTCCTATGTGGATACCATAAAGGGGTGGCAATCGGGGTGGTTCTACATCACCGAGGCGCGCGACACCAACTGGGTGGAGGCCCCCAAATTTTGATCCGGAATCCCCACACGGCTCACCTCCTGGAAAGAGAAGGGCCTGTCCTGGGGTTCTCCTGTAGAGCTGACCGGACTCCAGACCTGCATCAGGAACATGATGAGCAAGAAAATCAAGCTCGTCAACATGGTCTAGGTCATGCTCTTCCGTCGGATCCTCCCGTGTCAACGACGGGCATTCAATTTGTGTGAGTTCGACCCGGCCAAGCACCAGACGCTGCGAGAGCTCTTCGACATGATGCACAAGGACGTCTGGAAGGTGCTGTTCAAGGGCGCTGAGGTACCTCCTCACCTTACCGAGGACCGCAAACTCAGCGCAAAGCGCCATGCCAATCTGGTAAGTTTTCATATCTCACAGGATATTTATTTGACCTAGTTTAATCATGTGCGCGATCTAAGCTTCCACACCATTAACAGGACTGGGTAAAGATAGCGGAGCAGCTCGATTGCCCAGCCCCCCTGCCTGAAGATCCTGAAGATGCTCTCCTAATGGAGATGCTGGCTCCAGCACCTTACGAGGTGCCGGTGAAGAAGACCAAGAAGAAGGCCACGGGGACCCGAAAGGGTCTCCGACGCAAGGTTATATCGGACTCATCGTCCGATGACTCCGACGCTCACTCCTCCCACGAAAATGAGGAGGAGGACGAGGAAAGCTCTCCCCCCCAGCCGGGGGAGACAAGAAAAGGAAGGCCGACCCAATCGGGGAGGCCGAGGGGTCCAAGAAGGGAAGGACCCTCCTTCCGGACTACTCCACGACGGCCGCCTACAGCGGCGACGAGTGGTTACCCAGGGAGAAGCCCCTTGCGAAGTCATAAGTATCCGGACACCATAGTAATTCATGGCATTTTTTATTGCACTGTTTCTCATTACGCCGCATATGATTACGCAGTCTGTCCCGAGCTCATGTCGACGTAGATTCATTGGATGGTTCATTGGACTCATCGGATATGAATAGTGATTCACCTCCGACCGCCTCCACCCCTTGCCCTACGGACAACGTCGAGGTGTTGTCCCGAAAGGCGCCGAGCCGAGGGGAGGTAGTCCTGGGGGCGCCTCGAGGAGACCTTCCGGATCCTAGGCGCAAAGGGAGCAAGACTCCCACGGGCTCCAAGTTTGGCCCCCAGCCGAATACTGCCCCGGAACCTTCGGTGGTTCCGGACTCCGGCAGGCGATCCCCCGTTAAGGGGGGCAAGCCGCCCATGTCGGTGTCCTCAATCCATCCAGAGGCACCGGACAACTTGCTGGAAGCGCTTCGCAGCGCTTCCATCGACGAAGAGCACCGCACTGTCATGAGTGCGATGATCGAGAAAGTTTAGTCCGCCAAAAACGGACTGACTGAAGCTTGCTCCAACCTCCTAACAGGCTTTGAGGTAAGCAATCAAAATATAAGAAAATATTACCTCATAGACAGTAGCCACTGATGCTCTGTTTGGTGTTCGCGAAGAAAGGCCGAATAGAGGATCAAATGATGACTCAGGAGTCTAATCAGAATATGTCTATGTGTATGTGCAGGTTTCACTATTGGCCGCTGCCGCACGTACTTCGGAGGTCTCTGCACTGAAGCAGGACCTGGAGCGGTCCAAGGACGAGCTCGGCCTTACCAAGAGGCAGCTTGAGGAGAGCAAAGGTAAGCAATACCTTGTCTATATATTTAAAAAGAAGTTCGGGTGTAAAGTAATAGGATCATCATGAATTTGCCAGGGGCCACGACCGAAGTGGCGACCCTGAAGAAGGCGATGTCCGAGGCCAAAGACAAAGCGGCCAAGGAGCGCATTGAGCAGGAAAAGCAAGAAGCCCGGGTAGGCGAGGTGCAGCAAGAGCTCGAGGCTCTCACCAAAAATCACGAGTCCTTGGATCTTGACTCTAAGACGCGAGAGTCCGAGCTTGTGAAGGCGCTCGAAAGCGCCCGGAGCGCCATGGCTGAAGCCCACAAGGCCCTCCAGGAGATTGATGCGGTGAAGAAGATAGCAGCGGGTAAGGCATTCATTATGCAAAGCAAGCATGTGAAGGAAACTTTCCTTTTACTTACCCGAGTTCGGAGCTCTCCAGGAGCGTTCGCAGATCTTCTCCGCAGTGTACTGGATGCCACGGAGTTTTACCAAGCTGAGGAGGGGAGCTCGACGGAAAAGTTGTTCTGGTCTCAGTATACTGGGACCGAACACCCAATCCCCTTGAGCGACCAGCTGAAGCAATTGGTCGAGCTTCACAAGGCGGCCTGACGGAGTCCCGGATTAGGGGGTGTCCGAATAGCCGGCCTATACCTTCGGTCGGACTCCAGGACTATGTAGATATAAGATTGAAGACTTTGTCCCGTGTCCGAAAGGGACTTTCCTTGGCGTGGAAGGCAAGCTTGGCGATACTGATATGTAGATCTCCTACCATTGTAACCGACTCCGTGTAACCCTAGCCCTCTCCGATGTCTATATAAACCGGAGGGTTTTAGTCCGTAGGACGAACATACAATCATACCATAGGCTAGCTTCTAGGGTTTAGCCTCTCTGATCTCGCGGTAGATCTACTCTTGTACTACCCATATCATCAATATTAATCAAGCAGGACGTAGGGTTTTACCTCCATCTAGAGGGCCCAAACCTGGGTAAAACATTGTGTCCCCTGCCTCCTGTTACCATCCGCCTAGCCGCACAGTTCGGGACCCCCTACCCGAGATCCGCCGGTTTTGACACCAAAACGGCCGAACAAGCCATGAAGGGTCTTATAGTCCGGATGTGGCCTGGCCAGCCCTTGCCTGGCAGCTACTTCGGTCTGGTGAGGTGGCTTGTAGATGCCTGCCCTCGGCTTGAAGTCATAAAGCAGTCAGTCTACATCGAGGGTGCGCGCAGGGCTTTTGCCCGGGCGAAGCTGCACTGGGCGAAGCTGGACGCCGTGAAGCTGGTGGAGGGGCCGCCGGAGGGCAAGGAGCATCACTGCCCCGAAATGTATTATGACAGTGTCTTGAAGGGTTCCCCCCTTGTGGCGAATGAATGTGCCAGAGATGTAATTTTTGAATGAACATGCTCATGTGATCCTGTAATGTGAAACAAGTTCATTTGTGCTATGCAACGCTTTCTTAATTTAAAATATTACCTTCTGTGCGGCCGTTTATAAAATCTGAGAGTTGGCCAGTCGGCGGCTTCTGCCCCCATGTAATTAGTACTGGGGTGTTCGGGATAAACCTGAGCACTCTTTATCCCAATTTTGGGCCCTTCGAGGGAGGTGTTCAGCACAATGAACCAGGCAATCAGACTATAAGGCTTTATCACTCTCACTTAGCCACAGAAGTCTACAATTTTAAATTTTGGCGAAGCCCCTAGTATTCGGAAGGCTGAATTTGGGGTGCTATACACGCCTAAGTCTGGCAAGGCCGACTCCTCGTCCGAAGCGGAAAAAGTATTTAAGGACTTGAGACCTCTCGAACAGCGACCAACTCTTTCCATATCATGACAGTCAGTTTTCGGCTTTCTCTACTGAGGTGCTCGTCCGGAAGAACCGGGACACAATCGCACTAGTTCTCCCAGCGCTACCTTAGCCGATATAGCGGAACGTAAGGTACCAAAGCATGGGAGCTGGGCAAACCCAACTATTGACCCAAGACATGATTTGGAGCTGATGCATATAATGTTATAAGTTCGGGGTGCCGCACTGTCAAAAGTGTTCGGACTTCTCACACGGTATTATGGGCTAAACGAAAGCCCCTGGCGTACTGACCGTACCAGAATGTACGGATGCAAGTTGTCGTAAATGAAAATATAAGAAAAAAGGGGATGAATAATGCAATAATAGACTAATGCTATGCATTGTTATTTAAATAATATGTCGAAGCGTACTGATACAAGTAGTGCAATAAGCAGAAAATAGGACTATTTGACATGTCCTATCCAAGGGCAAGCTGTGTATGGATAGTAGAAAGCGGGTATATTGATTATTATTAGAGACCACCCATGTACATCTTAGTTTCTTGCCTCCATGGTTGTTCCTTCCCGTAATGTGTCCGGCAGTCGTACTGCCGGAAAGGGCTTTCAGAGAGTTAGGTCCTGAAAGAGAAAAAATGATAAAGGTATACAGCCCTAGGGAGGTTAAGCCGCATTGCGGGACGTGCCCTGATCTTGCCCCCGCGTATGCCCATGGTATTTTCAGTGCGTAATTATGTATGCACGGCACAGATTTCGTTGCTTGACTGGGACTAGGATGGGGGCCAAATTGCTAGGCGGCTCTGAACGTGCCAGGCGATCCTGTTGCAGTTTACTCCATACTCGCTTGACGGTGTCGTGGGGGTTGTATCGCCGAATTGGTGGTTTGCCTTAAAAGGCTGCTTTGTGCTTCTACTGCGAGGGCCGCAGTGTGCTCTTCTGTGCGGAGCGAGCATTCTATGTTTCCATTTACTGTTATGACCCCCTAGGTCCTGGCATCTTGAGCTTGAGGTATGCGTAATGCGGTACCGCATCGAATTTTGCAAATGCGGTTCGCCCGAGCAGTACGTGATAGCCACTTCGGAACGGGACGATATCGAAGATTAACTCCTCGCTTCGGAAGTTGTCTGGAGATCCCAAGACCAATTCCAGTGTGATTGAGCCCGTGCAATGGGCCTCTACACCTGGGATGAGGCCCCTAAAGGTGGTTTTGGTGGGTTTGATCCTCGAGGGATCTATACCCATTTTAAGCATTATATCCTGATAGAGCAGGTTCAGGCTGCTGTCGCCGTCCATAAGGACTTGAGTGAGGTGAAATCCATCGATGATGGGGTCTAGGACAAGTGTGGCGGATCCGCCATGACGGATACTAGTGGGGTGGTCCCTGCGATCAAAGGTGATCGAACAAGCGAACCATGGGTTGAACTTTGGGGCGATGGGCTCCATCGCATAGACGTCCCTTAGTGCACGCTTCCGTTCCCTCTTGGGAATGTCGGTTGTGTATATCATGTTCACCGTCTTCACTTGTGGGGGGGGACCTCTTCTGTCCTCCCGTGTTAGGCGTCCGGGGCTCCTCCTCATCATCACTATGCAGCCCCTTGTCCTTGTTTTCGGCATTTAACTTGCCGTCCTGCTTGAACACCCAGCATTCTCTGTTGGTGTGATTAGCTGGCTTATCGGGGGTGATGTGGATTTGACACGAGCGATCCATTGTGAGATCCAAACTGGACGGTCCCGGAGTATTTATGTTGAATGGCTTTTTCCGCTGACCGGATCTAGAGACTCTGAATCCGGCATTGACTGTCGTATCATCGGTGTTATCGCCGTTGTTGCGGCGCTTTTGTCTGTTACAACGTGGTTTTCCATTGGCATCTTTGGTATCCAGAGTGCCCGGATTCCTTGATGTGGTGTTGCTGCGAGCCAGCCAGCTATCCTCGCCCACGCAAAAGCGGGTCATGAGTGTCGTGAGGGCTGCCATAGACTTTGGCTTCTCCTGGCCGAGGTGTCGGGCAAGCCACTCGTCACAGATGTTATGCTTGAATGCCGCTAAGGCCTCTGCATCCGGACAGTCGACAATTTTGTTTTTCTTAGTTAGGAACCGTGTCCAGAATTGCCTGGCCAATTCCCATGGCTGCTAAGTTATATGGCTCAAGTCATCAGTATCCGGTGGTCGCACATAAGTGCCCTGGAAGTTGTCAAGGAATGCATCTTCCAAATCCTCCCAACTACTGATGGAGTCTGCTGGCAAGCTATTCAGCCAATGCCGAGCTGGTCCTTTGAGTTTTAGTAGGATGTACTTGATGGCATGTAGATCATCACCGCGATCCATGTGGATGTGAAGGAGGAAATCCTCAATCCATACAGCAGGATCTGTTGTACCATCATACAATTCGATATTTACGGGTTTAAAACCCTCCGGGAATTCGTGATCCATAACTTCATCAGTGAAGCATAGGGGGTGTGCGGCGCCTCTGTGCCGAGCTATATCACCACGCAGTTCATATGAGTCTTGTCAGCTGTATACGGCCCGGCCAGATTTACTTTTAGTGTATCCGGCGTGACGGTCATCGTCCCGCGTTCGCGCGCGCCCCTGTGACCCATATATTGACCTTGCATGTTTTGCCCTGCTGTCCAATACGTCTCGCAGGTCCCGTGTGTTGCCTCAGGCCTTGGTATTTTTGATTGAGTTGCAGCGGGGTGCAGACTGAAACGCCTCTCTGGATCGGCCACGTGGTGGTCGGTCAGCCGCATCGTACAATAGTGATGGAGGTTTCAATGCTTCCTCCTCGAGGTGAGGTAGCAACATGCGCTTTGGGTAACTCTTGGAGGGGCGCTCGAGTTCGCATTCCTCGGTCGCAAGGACTTTGGTCCATCTGTCTGCTACCAAGGCTTGATCAGCTTGAAGCTGTTGTTGCCTTCTCTTCAGGCTATTTTCTGTGGCCATAAGCCAGCGCTTGAAGCGCTCCTGCTCGACAGGATCCTCACGCACGATAAATTCTTCGTCGCCGAGGCTCACCTCATCTTCGGAGAGAGGCATGTAATTGTCCTCCTCTGATTCTCCATCTGCTGCCTATTTTGGAGGGCTAGCTTGTTCACCCTCCCGCTCTACATCGTGTTGGAGGGGATTGTGGTTGTCTTCGGCACTATCCGGAGTGTTATTGTCTCCTGTGCCGGTATCACTACTTTTGCTATGGTGGGACTTAGAGCGGCGCCGCTAACGTTGGCGCTTGGGTTGCTTCTTGGAGGGGTCATCCTCCGTTATCTCGTCGCCATTGCCTTCTTTGGGGGTGTCCACCATATATATATATATCATATGATGAGGTGGCGGTGGTTCCTGTTCGTCTCCTACATCCTCGTCCATACTGTCAATGTCTTCAGAGTCGAAGTCGAGTATGTTGGTTAAATCGTCGACAGTGGCTACTAAGTGGGTGGTGGGTGGGCAGCAAATTTCTTCGTCGTCCGCATCCCATTCTAGCCGGACATAGTTCGGCCAAGGTTCTCCTGACAAGGAGAGAGACCTTAGTGAATTTCTCAAATCGCCGAAAGGCGAGTGCTGAAAGACATCTGCAGAGGTGAACTCCATGATCGGCGCCCAGTCGGATTCGATAGGCACGGATGCAGGCGGCTCAGAGTCCGTGGCAGGAGACGAATCCAGTGGTTCGGCAACACGACTCTCATAAGGGGTGAAGTCAGTATCCGGCTCCATCGCCACTGAGAGTGCAGCCTCCATGGCGGGGTCTATCCCTCTGTCCTCGGATGGCGCAATGTGCTCCGGATTGAAGGCCGGAGTAGTTGCAGATGTGATCTCCCGAACACTATCCGACGGCAGAGTTACGTCATGCTCGTCGTGATTGTGCCAGCCCTTTGAGTTTGAGCGGGAGATACTTAATGGCATGTAGGTCATCCCCGCGGGACATGTGAATGTGGAGGAAGAAGTCTTCTATCCATACCGCGGGGTCTGTAGTACCATCGTATGATTCAATGTTTACAGGTTTAAACCCTTCTGGGAATTCGTGATCCATTACTTCATCAGTGAAGCGTAAGGGGTGTGTAGCTCCTCTGTGTCGGGCTATATCATGACGCGGTTCATACGAGTCTTGTCTGCCATCTCGGCCGTCTTCTCCGGCACCTTGTAGGGCGTCGGGACCAGCATCTTCGTCAGAAGTGGGATGGTCGGGTCTTCGGGTAATGGGGTCGGACAATGGATCCGCTCTGCCTTGTTCGTCCAGCTCTGGGGGAGTTGAATAAACAGGCGTTAAGCGCTTCCTTTGGGTCATGTGGATAGGAAAGTTTGATAAACTCACCGAACTTGCGGGACGGGACAGTTGGTACCCGCGGTCTTTGGCAGAGTCCGGCCATGATTTGCTGGAGTTGAAAAGCACCTTCCAAATGTCCTTGTGCAAGGAGCCGAAGAACCTTCGCAAAGTTTGGTGCCTGGCCGGATCGAATTCCCATAGATTGCAAGTCCGCTGTTGGCAAGGCAGTATCCGGCGGACTAACATCACCTGGACTACGTTGACAAGTTCAATGTTCTTATCTCCCATATCTTTAACGCGTGTCTGGAGCACCGACAGTTTGTCGGACAAGGGCCAGTCCAGGCCCTTCTTGACCAAGGATGTAAGCCGCAGAGGGGCGCCGAATCGAAACTCGGGAGAGGCGGCCCATTCCTTGCCGCACGGCTCAGTGATGTAAAACCACTGCTATTGCCACTCCTTCACAGAATCACTAAAGGTTCACGTTGGCCATACGACGTTGGGCATCTTGCTCACCATAGCGCCGCCGCACTAGGCATGCTCGCCGCCCACCACCTTGGGCTTCACATTGAAAATCTTCAGCCATAAACCGAAGTGCTGCGAAATACGGAGAAAAGCCTCGCACACGACAATGAATGTCGATATGTTGAGGAAGGAATTAGGGGACAGATCATGAAGACCGAGCCCATAATAGTACATGATGCCACGTACGAACGGGTGGAGGGGAACCCTAGCCCACGGATAAAGTGAGGGAGGAATACAACCCTCTCGTGGGGTTCCGGTGTAGGGACGATCTATCCCGCCGTCGGGAGACAGTGGTTGATTTTCTTGACCAGATACCCGGCCTCCCGAAGCTTTTTGATATCCTTCTCTCGGATGGTAGAGGCCATCCATTAGCCTCCTGCTCCGGATCCAGACATCTTTGGATGACCTTTTGGGGGTAGAAAAGGTGAACGCTTGGGCACTGGAGCCTGAGCACAATGGAATGAATCGGGAAGAAGGCGTGGGTGAAAAGAGTGAATCCTAGTCCCTTTATAAGGGCGAAAGAGGCGATGCACCTCCCCACTCACTTGGTAAAACCTCTTATTCCCCAAGTGTCGTAATTGATGTTGCTGTTGGGTTACCCGCATCCGTATTGATTAGAATCCCGTGATAAGGGGACACGATCTCTACTTCGACAAGACATTCCAAGGAAACCATCTCGCGATGTGTGCAATAGTTGGTTGAGAAAAACGGTTTGAATAATGACCGGGCCATGACATGATGTCATGCTGTCAAAACGTGTCAGCAGATTAGACTTGTGGAAATATTATTCTCTCTACGGTGGTATGTGGAACTTGTTTTGCAGAGCTGGACACTATCCTTGTGTTCAAAATCTTCTACGGAGTATTCGGAGGAGGAACCCGCCTTGCAATGTCGAAGACAAAACTGCGCGCCGGACTCATCTTCATTGAAGCCTGGTTCAGGGGCTACTGAGGGAGTCCTGGATTAGGGGGTCTCCGGACAGCCGGACTATATCCTTTGGCCGGACTGTTGGACTATGAAGATACAAGATTGAAGACTTCGTCCCGTGTCTGGATGGGACTTTCCTTGGCGTGGAAGGCAAGCTTGGCAATACGGATATGTAGATCTCCTCCCTTGTAACCGACTTTGTGTAACCCTAGCCCCCTCCGGTGTCTATATAAACCGGAGGGTTTAGTCCGTAGGACAACAACTATCATACCATAGGCTACCTTCTAGGGTTTAGCCTCTACGATCTCGTGGTAGATCAACTCTTGTAATACTCATATCATCAAGATCAATCAAGCAGGACGTAGGGTATTACCTCCATCAAGAGGGCCCGAACCTTGGCTAACATCGTGTCCCCTGCCTCATGTTACCATCCGCCTTAGACGCACAGTTTGAGACCCCCTACCCGAGATCTGTCGGTTTTGACACCGACAATGGTAAAGAAAGAGAACCATAGGTTCAAAAACCTATGACTTTTCCACCTAAGTCAACTAAAAATAATGATGATGAAGAATTTGAACGCTTTGCTGAAATGTTGAGGCCAGTCTTTTTGCGCACTCGCTTGATTGATATCTTGAAAATGCCTCCATATGCAAAGTATATGAAAGACATCATCACAAATAAGCTAAAAATACCGGAAGCTGAAATCTCCACTATGCTTGCTAATTATACTTTTAAAGATGGAGTACCTAAAAAACTTGGAGATCCGGGAATACCAACTATACCTTGCTCTATCAAAAAGAATTATGTGAAAACTGCTTTGTGTGATTTAGGAGCTGGTGTTAGTGTTATGCCTTTCTCTTTATATAGAAGACTTGACTTGAATAAACTCATACCTACTTAAATATCTTTGCAAATGGTTGACAAATCAACTTCCATACCTATCGGTATCTGTGAGGATGTGCTCGTTGTTGTTGCTAATGTTACTATTTTTGACTGACTTTGTTATACTTGAGATGCCCAAGGACGACAACATGTCGATTATCCTTGGTAGACCATTCTTGAATACTGTAGGGGCTGTTATTGATTGCAATAAAAGCAAGGTCACTTTTCATATTAATGGCAATGGGCATAGTATGCACTTTCCGAAGAAACAATTCCATGTGAATGGTATTAATATTATTGAAAAATCTCCTACAATCACTATTGGAAGTTTTCAAATACCTCTACCTACTGTCAAAAAGAAATATGAAATACATATTGTTGGGGAAATGCATATCCCCATTGAGGTAACTTAGTGATTTACAAGAGTTCTTCGGTTTCATGCTAATTGAATGTGGTTGTTAATAAGACTTGATCAACCTTATTAATGGATCATTTTTGAACGGTATGGAGTTGATGAATTTAGTAAACATTACTTCTATCCCTACTTTTCATTCTCTTTTTTATTAGTTAAATAAAATAAAATGCCATGTTTTGTCAGTTTTCTGAATTTCCCGTGCAATGAAAAATGACCCAAAAAAAACTTCTCAGAATGCCCTGAGAATTTAATATGATTTTTTCTGAATATTTGAGAATTTTTGGTGCAATAAACATCAGAGAGAGGTGCATGGGTTGTGGTACCTAGGTGGGCCCCCTCACTTACCTCTTCATACCACATCATCACTTACCTCTAGAAAAAAAATCCCCATTGCTCTCTGTCTCGTGTTCTTGAGCTCAAACCCACGGATTTCGATCTTTTTGCTCTAAGCTCCGTTTCTGAAACCGTTTCGGGGGATTGTTGCTTGGTATGTGACTCCATCATTTGTCCAATTAGTTTTTTGTTTTCTTGCTTACACTTTGATTAATTAGATACTCTTGGTGTTGCTGTCGATGTGCTTGCATGTTGAATTCCTAGTGTTCTAAATAGTTGCTATCAATCTTACAAAGTTTTGTTGACAAATTTTTGTCACTCCAATTTTTTTTATTTTCAGAAAATTGTACGCGTACATGAATATCTTCAGAAAGTTTGGCTCTAAGAAGAACTCCAAGGGTGTTATTGGGGAGTCTTCTGACAATGATCTCCACCCTCGGAGGTTGGCGGAAGTACGACCGTGTGAATGGCCGCACACCCCGTTCCTGCAAGAGGCTGGAATTCTTGAGGAGTTCAAGCAATACATTGCTAATGTCGGCCTCACCGACTTCATCGCGAATGAGTATGACCAACACCAAATCCTCACAAACATCTTTGTTCAGAGCTTTACTTTCTTACCTAGAAATAGTCCTCCTGAAGTGAGCTTTGATTTATATGCTGAAAACCATCAGATACCCCTTACTGAGTTTTTTGACATATGCATGATCCCGTCTGATGGGAGCTAGGTTGAGCCTAGGCCAGCTGGGTTTGAGGATTTTTATCACACCCTGATAGTGGGTGACAAGAGAGGAGTGTCAGCTACTATGGCTGCTAGCATACACTTTCCTGCCGTACATTATTTTGCTTTATTTGTTGCTAAGTGCTTGCTTGCTAGAAAGAAAGTAGGTGCACTCAGTGCACCAGACTTTTCTATTTTTGTAGGGGAACATAGTAATTTCAAAAAAAATCCTACGCACACGCAAGATCATGGTGATGCATAGCAACGAGAGGGGAGAGTGTTGTTTGCGTACCCACGTAGACCGTAAGCGGTAGCGTTATGACAACACGGTTGATGTAGTAGTACGTCTTCATGATCGACTGATCCTAGTACCAAAAGTACGGCACCTCTGTGATCTGCACACGTTCGACTCGGTGACGTCCCACGAACTCACGATCCAGCAGTGTGTCGAGGGAGAGCTTCGTCAGCACGACGGCGTGATGACGGTCATGATGATGCTACCGGAACGGGGCTTCGCCTAAGCACCGCTATGATACACCCGAGGTGGATTATGGTGGAGGGGGGCACCGGACACGGCTAAGATATCAATGATCAACGTGTGTGTCTATGGGGTGCCCCCTATGTCGGATTTCGGGTTCCTGCAGACCCTTGAGGTTCGAACACTGGGGTGCGCGCGGAGATCTCTCCCCTACCGATCGACGCCCAATCTCCTCGCGTGATCTAAGCTGGAAACAACGAACAACACAAGGGACACGAGGTTTATACTGGTTCGGGCCACCTTTGTGGTGTAATACCCTACTCCAGTGTGTGGCGTGGTGGATTGCCTCAGGGGCTGATGATGAACAGTACAAGGGAAGAACAGCCTCGCGAGAGGTGTTTTTGAGCTGGTGCGATGAACTGCTTGGGTGAGTTCAGTCGCCTCTCTCTCTCTATGCTAGGGCTCTCCCAGATCTCTAGATGTCCTCCTCTCTCATTTTCTCTATTTCCTCTCTCCTCTCTTTTTTTGGTGGCTAGCTCTATTTATAGAAGCCCTGGGCCTCTCCCCAAATAATGAGCGAGAAGGGCGCCAACAATTGGCCATTTTGAAGGGGAACATCTAGTACAAGTTATCCTGACCAAAGGTGGTCTTCGGCTGCCAAAAGCATTGGTGATGACGCCGTCTTGGGCTCCACAGTGATCTTCGTCCTGACGCTCTGCTGGTCTTGGTCTTGTTGCACCGGAATGGTAACCTTTGCCCGATGCCTTGGCCTATGCTTGCCCCCTTTGCACCAAAGGGGAAACAAGGACATTGCGCAGGCCGGCGCCCGCCTGGCGCCCGCCTGGTCTCAATCGTCATGGCTTGAGTCATGGGATCCTCATGAGGTACCGCTGCCTTGATCTCTCCGCCTCCTCGCGAGCCTGTCTAATGAGGTTCCCTCTGACGAAGCTTCCGGTCGTCCGCCCCGCGAGGCTTGGCCCCTCGCGAGGGTCTTGAGCTTGAGCTGATGAAGATGGGCCGCGCTGGGTCCCCACTTGAGCCACGCCGCAGGCGGGCAAGTCTGGGGACCCCCGTTCCCAGAATGCCGATAGTAGCTCCCGGGCCCAAGGCGCGCCCGGGCTTAGCCTAGCAGGGAAGCGAAGGGCGAGCGCGAAGCGCCGCGGACCCCAACAGCCTACGGCCTTGGGCGCCGCGTGGCGATTGATTGGATGTGGGCGTATGCGCTTCCCCACAATGCCTCGGCGATCGCACGACTTGACAAGTCCCTGCATGCAGCGAAACCGGTCATGATTACCTGCGATCGTGGTGCTCGGCGGTTGGCCTCCTCCAGCTATAAGTACGGGGCTGTGCGAGCCCCTTCAGTCCATCCCTTCCTGCTGCTCCTTTCCTTCTTCCTCATTGTTCTTGCTCCTCCTTACGCCAATGGCACCAATCCGCCGGTTTTCTGCAGAAGAGAAGGGAAAGGCCCCCCGAGAGGGTCCTGACCCACTTCCGCCGAAGAAGCGGCTGGTCCTCTGCCACCGAGATGAGGGTGCTCAGCAGGAGGCATCGAGGCCCTAGTACGAGCGGCCGCCGCTTGGGTTTCCGCTACCCTTGTACGCCCGCGTCGTGGGTCCTGGGGGAGATGTTGTCGAGCGACATCGAGGGTGCCGCCGTCGACGCCGGCGAGTCACGGTGGTGCGCATCGTTCCTCCTGGAGTCCATGCCGAGCGCTCCTCTCGCGAGCTCATCCTCCACGCCGCCATGCCTCCAAGCTCTTGGATTCCCCTTCCTCCTTCCTTCGATTCCGAGATGCCGCTGAGCGGGGCTCTGGAGCTCTGGCTGCAGCACGCTGACTGCAGTACCCTTGCGACCGGAGCGGTGGTCGTCGTTGTCGCTCCGGGCAAGGTCTTCATGACCCGGGGCTGGGGCGAAATCGCCCGGGTTTGCCGGACGGTAGGTGCCCTCGTAATTCATCTTGAATACGACGGCGCCTCCCTGATGTTCTTTAAGGTCTTCGATGCTGAAGGACGCCGACTGGAGTGCTGCCCTAGGGAGAGCGGCAGGGGCAACGAACTGGCAAGGACTTGGCTCGCCCATCGGTCCTCCAGCAGCTCTTCAGGCAGCAGCAGAGGAGCCGGGGAATCCAGCGGCTCCCCCGAGCTCGCGCCGTGCTCTAAGCGGGGCAGCTGCGTCCAGCCGTCGACGCCACTGATCTGGATGGGGTTGGCGCCGACGTTGGGCAGCCCACTATTGATGATGGCATCCCTTGCGGAGGTGCGGTCGATTAGCATTCCTTAGGATTAGTACTTTTGTTCCCTACGAGGAATCGAAGCAACACCCTGTGGGGGTATGTAAGGCGTCTGCCATATCTTTTGCGAACATTATGTCTTAACATGAATCAATGCGAGGTGCTTGTCCTGTCTCGACTCAGCTCCCCCTTTCTATCCTCAGGAGGACGTGGCGCTCTACGCTGACAGGTCCCAGTCCCCAGGCAGGCTTCAACCATCGCTAGTATGCCAGGTCGCGATGCCGTGGTCAAGGCCAGGAGGTGAGCGGCCCGAGGTCCGGTAAGAGCCCCCGAGTCGCGATGCTCGGGAGGTCCCCTTTAGCGCTCAAGCAGCCCTCGCTGGGGGAGAAAAGGAAGGAAACGTCATCGTGATAGAGCCGCACTGGGCGAGGGTTTTGCACTGCATTGGTCCAACTCCTGTAAGGGCGTGACTTATCTCCCGAGTCTGGTGTAGTTCCTCGACGAAGCGCCTGGCCCGAGTGGTGGCAGCTGAGGCGCTACTGGGTTAGGTCCTCGCGAGCTTCTTCCCACTCCGCCGTGCTTTCCTTAATGCTCTACGTCCTCAGGTCCCAGCCCTCGAGTGAGCTCAGCCACCGCTGGTATGACAGGTCGCGATGCTGTGGGTCAAGGCCAGGGGGTGATGGCTGGAGAGCAAGTAGGAGCCCATGAGTTGCGATGCTCAGGCGCCCCCCTTTTAACGTGCAAGCGGTCCGTGCCGGAGAGAGGGAGAGGCAGCTCGCGACATCCCCAGCGTTGCTCCTGGAGTAGGTCCTGCACACCAATCACGAAGAGAAACAAGACCTGTTGTTACAGTTGCCAGCCAACCTTTGGTCGCTCCGGGGAAGTGATTGGGGCACTGAGGGCCTGGTGAGGTAGCGCCTTGCGGGGCTGCCGCGGCCAGAGCTCGACCACTCAGATTTATCAGCGTTGCAGGGACGGACCCATGCGCAAATGCCGTGCATGAGCGATCGGCTCCATAGGTAGGTGTCAATCGAGCAGGCGATTAGGTCGGGTACGTTAAGCACGCAGGAGGAAATTCATTTTAAGTAGACACGGGAAATGCAAACGCCGCTGGGCCAGGCCCGAGCAGCTCGGGGTTGATGCAGCCCGAGGGGCGCCCCCAACAAGGTAAGTAAAGAGCGTAAGCAAAACGGATACATGCCGCAGGGACGGACCCACGCGACCTGGGAATGATGCGGCCCTGTGGCCGCTCCCAGCTAAAAAAGGAACTTAGAAAGATGTCACCTGGTGCCGTTGAAGATGAAGTGATGTTGAAGAAGTGGGCGATGCGCGATGATGACCCCGACCCTCACGAGCCCCCAGGCCCAGGAGCCTCGAGAGGCTCCGGAGGCACAGGTGGGTCTCCAAGGGCAATCTCCATCTCCGCCAGGACCGCACAATGCCTGACCTCCTGGGCCTCCAGAATGCTCCTCCGGAGGCGCTGATGAGTGGCGACCACGTTCGGCAGGCCGAAAGGCATGCGAACGTAGCTGTGAGGTGGAACCTCGCAACGCCCCACGCGCGAAGGCCAGAGGCACTCCTGAGACGCGGCTCGGTTGAGCCCTGGCACGTCAACGCGGACGCGCAGCCCACCATCCTTGCCTGGATGTGGGGCTATGGTGGGGAAGCGGCGGCTGCCGCGCATGACTCTCGACTCCTGTAGCTCCTGGGTGTTTCTTGCGATGAACTCCTAAGGGTTTGGTATTCCTTGCCTTGTACCTTCTCGAGGGAAACGTGCCTGGAAGCACCCCTGCAAGTGGTGCCCGAGCGCTTCCCTCGCGACCTTGGCCAAGTCGGTGGCTCTCCAAGAAAGAGCCCCCTAGCCCTGCCTGAGGAGGGCACCGGGCGCGCCTTCCTATGCGAGAGAGGGTGGCGCTCCCTGATTGGGCGCAGATCCTAACGCAACACCTCCAGAGGCGCCTGCCTCCTTATGGCTTGGGCCAGGCGAAACTTTCTTCTTCTTAAGGGTCGCCTCGGGAAGTCTTCTGTTCCTGTGGTCCGGGTCTTCGATTGCTGCGGCTTGGAACACGCGCTCAAGTGAACACACTGCGTCCCTTTCTTCACAGGGTACGGTGATGACTCCACCGCTTCCTGGCATCTTGAGGACATTGTATCCATGATGAGTCACTGCCATGAACTTGGCCAGGGCTGGGTACCCGAGGATGGCGTTGTATGGCAGACGGATGTGGGCGACGTCGAAGTCGATGAGCTCGGTGCGGTAGTTGTTGCGCTGCCCGAAGGTGACTGGAAGGCGAAACTACCCCATTGGAACAGTGGAACCATCAGTGACTCCTGAGAAGGGCTTGGTCGGCTGAAGCTGATCGTACGGCACTTGGAGATTGTCGAACATCTCGATGGACAGGACGTTGAGTCCTGCTCCGCCATCAATGAGGGTCCTGGTGACCTGCACGTTGCTGATGACCGGGGAGCAAAGCATCGGGAGGACTCCGGCCGTTGCCGCGCACTTGAGCTGATCCGCTGAGCTGAACGTGATAGCGCACGCAGACCACCTGAGAGGGCGCATGGCCTCAAGCTTGGGAAGGACTGCATTCACCTCGCGAGCAAACTGCTTGAAGATGCGCTGTGAGGCTGGGGCCTGCGTGCCACCCAAGATGCAAGCGATTACGCACGGCTCCTGGAAGCCCCCAGCTCCCTCGTCTTGATGTTGGTCTTCGTTCCTCCTTGGTGGTGGCGGCAGAGGAGGAAGGCCTGCGTTGCCATGCGGGCGATTCTCACAAGGCTGATCTCCCCAGCCTCCCTCGCGAGGCTGATCCTGCCAGCGATCCTCGGGAGGTCGGTCACGCCACCCTTGGCGAGGGCCACGGTCTTCCCATCGTCCGCCACCTCTTCCTCCTCCTCGGCCGTAGCCCCTGTCGTTGCGCTTGGGGCGTCGGCCGACACGTCCATCTCTCACGGCCCTGAGCTCTTGACATTCGTTGGTGTTGTGAGTGTGGAGGTCGTGGTACACGCAGTACCGGCTGCCCTTGGATGACTCAGGCTGTTCCCTGCCTCGCTTGGTGTCCGGCTCCGCTGCAAGCACGGCAGCCCCCTTGCGCTTCACGTCCTTGGCCTTGGGCTTCTTCTCTTCTGGGTCGGCAGCCGGGAGTTCGAGGAGGGAAAGGCGCCCTTCCTCAGCCCTGGCGCACTTGGTCGCCAAGTTGAATAGCTCCAGGGATGTGCATAGGTCTTCATGGATTGCTAGCTCCTCCTTCATCTTGATGTCACGTACGCCATCGGAGAAGGCCGAGATGATGGTTTCTTCAGTCACCTTGGGGATCTTGAGACGAGCGTTGTTGAAGTGCTAGATGTATTTCTGCAGGGTTTCCCCTTGCTGTTGCTTGATGTGGCGTAGATCGCTCATGGCCGGGGGCCGGTCGCGAGTGCCCTGGAAGTTGGCGATGAAGCGAGTGCGCATCTCGTCCCAGGAGGAGATTGTGCCAGGAGCCAGGTTCAGGAGCCAGGTGCGGGACCTTTCCTTGAGCGCCATGCGCAACTAGTTCGCCATGACCCTTTCGTCTCTGTTGGCGGCTTCGATGCATAGCTCGTAGAGCTGTAGGAACTCCGCGGGGTCCACCGTGCCATCATAGCGAGGGGGCATGTCAGGCTTGAACTTGCCTGGCCATGCGACGCCGCGTAGCTCGGGGGTGAGGGCACGACAGCCTGCTGTGGTGTAACGCCCTTGATGCGGCTATATCTCCCATGTGTCGAAGCACGACTTAGAGGCATAACCGCATTGAAAGCAATGTCGCAAGTGAGATAATCTTCACACAACCCATGTAATACATAAGGGAAAGAGATACATAGTTGGCTTACAATCGCCACTTCACACAATTACATGAATAAAACATTACAACATCCAAATACAATCAAGGCCCGACTACGGAACCAAAATAAAAGAAGAACCCCAAAAGCGACAAGGTCCCCGATCGACCCCAACTGGGCTCCACTACTTATCAACTAGAACAAAAACAACAGAAAGGACAAGGTCGTCATCGAGCTCCTCCTGAGCTTAGCTGCATCGACTACACCGACTCATCGGCACCTGCAAGCTGGTAGTTATCGCGGCATAGGCATAGCAAAAGAGCGAGCAACTAACCAAGCAAAGATAGAAGTGATTTCGAGGGTATGGTCATCTTGCCTGAGATCCCGCAAGGAAGAAGAACGAGTCCATGAAGAAGACAAACGGACGTAGTCGAACGAATCCTCACAACACGACGTTACCGGAACCAACCCGAAGAAGCAACACCGGAAAGAAGCACACAACATAGTAAACAACCAACACATGAACATGGTATGATATGCGAGATGCGTTATGCGATGCATATGCATGATTTGCAAGGGAATGATTGAACCTGGCCTAAACTTGGAAATTCAAGTGTGCCACTGGAAAGGTGAGGTGATTTTGGTTGAAATCGATATAAAGATCACCGGAATAGGAGTTATGGTTTGGAAATAGCAAGCGATTCGAATATGACAACGGTCTGCGATAAACAGCAAGTAGCCATCTAAATGCAACAAGTTAAACATGCTACATCACACAAACATGGCAACAAAATACATGGCAGGGATCCATTCATGATGCTTAACAAAAGATGAACACTGAGCTACGGCCAATTCATCCATTAACAGGTTCAAACAAGCATGGCAAAAGTGCAATTGGTAAACACATCTCAGACTTAGTGAAATTAACACTTGTCTGGAATTTCAGATCAGGTAGCACACTTTGGAGCATGAAAACTAGATGCTACAGGAACTTAACATGGCAAAGCAAGGCATGGCATGGAGCTACTCAAAGAGTTTAACAAAAGTCCCTTAGTGACCTTGAGCCAAAAGGGATCATAAAATACATTTGCAAGCATGTGAACATGGCAAAAACATGCTCAGATCACAGACTTAGGGAAAAACTGGAACATGCAAATCAGATATCAAGTAGGCATGTTTACGAGCTCGATGCACTCACTACAGAGCAAGGCATAACAATCTAAGCATGCACCCATCAAGAATACACATTATACAAGCTAGACATGGCAAGAACAATAGCATAGCATGCACGGATCAACTACAACATCCTCGGCAAAATCGCTAACAAGTAGACAATCTGCCCAGATTCACGAAATAGCAAAATTAGAGCTCGATTGACTCAAGCTAGGGTGCTCCATATTTGCAAACAAAGACATGTATGGATAGAGCACTACAAGATTAACAAAACATCCTTACTCATCATCCTCAAAAGAGGCACGGATCAGTAGGAAACAACATGAACATATGGCATATTGATAAAAACAAATCAAGGACTTAGAGAAATCCTAAGTCCCTGAAATCAGCATTAACGAATGCACCACTTTGCAAGCTTGTGCTAGTCACCATACACATCACAAAAATACATGGATAGCACCCCTGGAAAGATGACATGACATATAACAAAACACATGTAGAGCTCAGGAGCATATCATGCACACAATAATCATGGCAAAAATGACAAATAGCTATTTGATGCAGCAGATCTCACAATTAACTCAAATAGCACTCTTCCAACAGAATTTTGGGCATCAAGATGAGCTCAAATGAAAATGATGCAATGAGATTAAATGATGTACTCTCTGAGGTGAACATTTTGATATGCTATACGCCCAAAACGGATCTACATATGATGAGTTACGACATGATGAACAAGGGCATTTGAAACATGGAAATCTCGGGGACTTGGTGGAAATTTAGACCTTCGAGAAGTCAACCCGGGACGGGACGGTGCGGGATGAGGAGATCCGAGACGGAGGACGACGTTTGGATGCGGGAATGGGTGGATCTCATCCATCCTCACCTGATTCGGCCGGAGTTGGATCTCCGGCGAGCTGCGGTGATTCCGGCGATGGCCGGCGACGTGGAAGACGGCGGCGCGACGAGGAGGAGGCGGGGCCGAGCGGGGCGGAGAGGTTTGGCCTGGCGGCGGAGCTCGGCAAGGGAGCTCGTGGCAGCGTTGGAGAGGCGACGAGCGAGCGGGGTGGTGCCGGCGGGGTCGGGCGACGAGGTCGCCGGCGTCGAGGTGCGGTGGCGGTGGCTTGCCGGTGCAGCCACCCGGCGACAGCGAGGCGTGGCACAGTGCCTCGGGCGGGGCCAGGCGCTGGGCGGGCGCGCGAGTGCGGCGGTGGCGGCTCCGGGCCCGGGCGGGCCTGCCTCGGGCTCCGCGGGCCGCGGCGGCGTGGGAGGAGAGAGAGTGGAGTGGAGCGCTGAGGTGGCGGGCGCTGGTTGGTTCAGACGGTGGAGGAGGTGACGTGGCACAACGCCATTGGGAGGAGTGAGGTTGCCGGCGGACGTGTCCGGCGCGGACGGACATGTCCGGCGGCGCGAGGAAGGGGAAGGCTAGGGTTCATCCGCGAATTTCGGGAGGGGAGCACATATTTATAGGTAGAGGGAGCTAGGAGAGTCCAAATGAGGTGCGGTTTTCGGCCACGCGATCGTGATCGAACGACCGAGATGATGGAGGAGGTTTAGGTGGGTTTTGGGCCATTTTGGAGAGGTGTTGGGCTGCAACACACACGAGGCCTTTTCGGTCCCTCGGTTAACCGTTGGAGCATCAAACAAAGTCCAAATGGTACGAAAGTTGACAGGCGGTCTACCGGTAGTAAACCAAGACCACTTGGCAAGTCTCGGTCCAATCCGGAAATGTTTAAACCCCACACACGAGAAGAAGGTAGAAATGACCACCGGAGGAGAACGGAGCGCCGGAATGCAAAACGGACAACGGGGGAAATGCTCGAATGCATGAGATGAACATGTATGCAAATGAAATGCACATGATGACATGATATGCAATGCAAGACACGCAAGCAAAGACAAGGCAACAATAGCGAATAACTGGACGACACCTGGCACATCGGTCTCGGGGCGTTACAACACTCCACCACTACGAGAGGATCTCGTCCCGAGATCTAGAATGGCACCGGAGGGAAAAAGGAAGAGAAAGAGAAGAGGCAAAACTAAGTTGCTTCTTGACAAATGAGTGAAAACAATGAACCTTGAAAAAAATTGAACAAATTGAAAGGAAGAATGCAACGAAGAAGAACAAAGTTGAAAGCACTCCGGTAGGGAAGAGTAACAAGGAAGAACAAATTCGGACAGCACTCTGGTTGACAAGAAAAGGAATTGAATAAGAACTTGATAAGATGAGAAGATACTTGATGAAATCACAATACACTGCCTCTGTAACTATTGAATGAATGGAACAAGGGGTAAGAAAGATCTTAGACAGCACTCCGGTTGAAAAGAGATGCAAAGCTTGATAAGGCGAAGAAAACTTGAGCCAAAAGGCACACCTCTGGTTAAATGGATAAGCACGAAAAGAACATGCTCTTGACAAGAGCAAGAAGAAGGTTTGAAGAGAGCAGCAACACAATGCCTCCGGGAGAAAGAAATAGAAGATAGATAATTGAAATAAAAGAACGTTGAAGAAAATGCCAACTTCTGCCACAGAAGAGTTTGAAAAAGGCATCTTTAGGAGAAGGGTCGAACGGACTTATTGGAAAAACCCACAACGAAAAGGGTAAACTTGATATGGTCTTATGGGATACATCTCAAATTATGAGGTGACAACCTGCCACTCACGGGAAGAAGAATTGGATTGATAAGAACAAGGAGACGAGAAGCTTATTTCACCGGGAGGATAGTTGAATAACTTGGGTCATTTATAAACACCATAGATAGCAACAAACCTTAGGGAAGTCTATAGGTGAAATATAACCCAAGATAGCTCCAATGACGAGATTGATGGATTTAAAATATCCCAATCTTGACAACATGTGAATCATGAAAACATGAACTCAAATTATCAAGAATGACATAATACCACCTCCAATGATATGGTAGATAGAAATGCACTCCGGATTACAATATGACGAAAGCTTGAGTTCCTCTAAAAAGAATCTTGATGAACACTTCGAGAAGAAATTAAATCCTTTATGTACCATCATGTAGAACCTTCATGAAGAACTCTGTTAAACAAAAGGACGATCAAACGGAAGGAAAAAGAAGTTGAAAGCACAAGGTGAATCCTTGTACCGATTTAGATGAATCTCTGTGGTGAAATAGTTGTAAAATGTTGGAACTCCGGGAAAAGAAAGATGAACTATTGGAACCAAGAATTTGTATGATAAACCACTCCAGAATAAGGAATTGAATCAACTCGATGAAACAAGAATAAGAATTACATTATGCTTATCCTTCACCAATTAAATTGATGACAACCAATGGATTTGGCACACTACTTATTCTCATGGACAGGATGAAGATAGATATGGCGCAAACTTAAGAAGGTCTTCGATGAACCACCGGTAGAATTAGGAAACAATGAATGAATTGATATGATAAGAAAGAAGAAAAATGTTGAACGAACCACCGTAAGCATTGACAAAGAACGAAGTAAAGGGATAAATCACCGGAAAGGAATTAGAGAACGAATGAAAATACTTGACGGAAATTAGATCCACGAGAACAAAAGATCATGAGCTGATTAGAGAATATTGAATGATGCACCGGTGAGATTTGGGGAACGAGAGCTGAAAGCTGAGAATGAACAAGTCTTCTGAAATGATGGACTCCGGATAATCAAACTGAAAATACCCTTGAATATCTCCTGATGGGTGAAAAGGATTCTCACAATCAAAAATAATTATGAGAGGATGGCAACAAGCTAGCACCATGAATCTTGAAGATAACGGAGCAAGGTTAAAGAGAGACTCTTCTTCGGTCTTCAAATGTTGAGAATGACGACGAGAAACACCACCAAGAATTATTTAGACACTCCGGAAGAATCAAAACAAAGAGGTTGAGCCAACGATGAAAAGAATTTGAAAGATCTTGGAGAAATACATTTGACTGATGATAACTCATTCTTACGTCAAACTTTAAAAAGAATTTAGGATAGCTCCGGGAAAATACAAGAGTCAGGTAAGATCCTGGAAAAGACCTGTGGGTTAGGGCCCACTCAAAAGAAACACCGTTGAAATGATTTAAAAGAGAGAATGCACCGGTTGAATGAAAAGACTTGAATGAGATAACATCCTCGAAAGAACTTGAAAGGATTACGAAAGCAGAGTGGAAACATGAATCTTCGAGATATCTTGAGCACTCCGGAACAATAGAATAGCGAGAGGTGAACAATTAAGAATTTCACCGGCATGAGAAAGCATTGAAATGAGGAAAAGGGTAAGATCAACAAAGCTTAACTTGAAACCACCGGAGAAGATAAAAGAAACGAAGAATGATGAACTAGAAGTTCCGTTAGTATCTTCATGAGAATCACCGGATAAGAACATTGAAGGAAAAGAATGGAGAGGCTTCACATCAATAAGATGGATACTCGATTAAGAGATCTGAATCCTTGGAGAAAACAAAGGGAGGGAGGGTGGAAAAACAAAGACAATTTGGAATGGTTGAAACGAACACCGTTGAGAAGAACTGATACTTGATCTTGCGAATGTTGACGTGATTGGATCCACTTGAAGAGAGACACACCGGTTGAAAAGGATTGACATGACAATCTCGATTATCAAGAAGGATTAGTATTCACATAGGAATATGAGAACACCCCTTAGGAAAAGGTATGGAATCAACATTTGACATTGAAGCAACTCGAATACCACAACTGAAAACAAAACAAAGGATTGGCTTGCAGAATAAGCCGGAACAAACATATGATAGAGATTTCGTCCGAAGTTTTCGTGGTGGGGCCTACACGGGCTCGATCGTACAGCACCATCATGTACAAGGCAGTGCACATGACATACGAAGCATCCCCGAGTCGGCATAGCCAAGGACTCTTTAAGACACAACGAGACCACTGTAAAACCGACCGTGAATAGGCGGACCACTAGACGTCGAACCCCAATTTCATATCATACATCTGTCGGAAAGATATCCTAAGAGCTACTTGAATTCCCACTTATAAACTCCCAAAATTTTCTGGTTATGTAATCAGGTGTCGGGGATACAGGGGAAGCATAATATCTCACCCAAAACTAGCAAATCCTACATCCAGTTGTATCCATCCTTCAACACATAACCAAGAAACCTTCGGAAATCGTCTACCTCAACCTTCGAAAAGCATCCGTTATACGAGTTATGGCCATACTCCCGAACTCCCGCCCAGTACTGGGTGGCGTCGAGGTTATCTCACCAACAACTGCATAAAAGAGATTTTCGATGTTGGCCAACTAAACTCAGGTATTCCAGAACTGCAACGATAAAATTGTGACGACAACACCTTGGAGCTCAACTCCCCGGGACACTGCCACAACCCCTAAATGACAGGAGGCACCAAGAATAATGTTCTCGTCACAAAACCATCGAAATGATTCCAAGATACCCGCGTGATCCTAAAAAAAATTTAGTGAAATTTGAGAAGAGAAGAGTCAAAAACTATATGTCAGGATGCCTCACCAGAGCAACGAAGGGACTGAGGAGTAAAAAGAATTCCTAAACTCTCCGATATATAATTCCTAAATGACTCAAAACATTTTTCTAGACTCAACAACGGCTGCTAAAAACGATCAAGAAGTGGGGGCTCCTAAGGTCGGGGAAGGCTCTGATACCAACTTGTAACGCCCTCGATGCGGCTATATCTCCCACGTGTCGAAGCACGACTTAGATGCATAACCGCATTGAAAGCAATGTCGCAAGTGAGGTAATCTTCACACAACCCATGTAATACATAAGGGAAAGAGATACATAGTTGGCTTACAATCGCCACTTCACACAATTACATGAATAAAACATTACAACATCCAAATACAATCAAGGCCCGACTACGGAACCAAAATAAAAGAAGAACCCCAAAAGCGACAAGGTCCCCGATCGACCCCAACTGGGCTCCACTACTTATCAACTAGAACAAAAACAACAGAAAGGACAAGATCGTCATCGAGCTCCTCCTGAGCTTGGCTGCATCGACTACACGGACTCATCGGCACCTGCAAGCTGGTAGTTATCGCGGCATAGGCATAGCAAAAGAGCGAGCAACTAAGCAAGCAAAGATAGAAGTGATTTCGAGGGTATGGTCATCTTGCCTGAGATCCCGCAAGGAAGAAGAACGAGTCCATGAAGAAGACAAACGGACGTAGTCGAACGAATCCTCACAACACGACGTTACCGGAACCAACCCGAAGAAGCAACACCGGAAAGAATCACACAACATAGTAAACAACCAACACATGAACATGGTATGATATGTGGGATGCGGTATGCGATGCATATCCATGATTTGCAAGGGAATGATTGAACCCTGGCCTCAACCTGGAAATCCAAGTGTGCCACTGGAAAGGTGAAGTGATTTTGGTTGAAATCGATATAAAGATCACCGGAATCGGAGTTACGGTTTGGAAATAGCAAGCGATTCGCATATGACAACGGTCTGCGATAAACAGCAAGTAGCCATCTAAATGCAACAAGTTAAACATGCTATAGCACACAAACATGGCAAAAAAAATACATGGTAGGGATCCATTCATGATGCTTAACAAAAGATGAACACTGAGCTACGGCCAATTCATCCATTAACAGGTTCAAACAAGCATGGCAAAAGTGCAATTGGTAAACAGATCTCAGACTTAGTGAAATTAACACTTGTCTGGAATTTCAGATCAGGTAGCACACTTTGGAGCATGAAAACTAGATGCTACAGGAACTTAACATGGCAAAGCAAGGCATGGCATGGAGCTACTCAAAGAGTTTAACAAAAGTCCCTTAGTGACCTTGAGCCAAAAGGGATCAGAAAATACATTTGCAGGCATGTGAACATGGCGAAAACATAATCAGATCACAGACTTGGGGAAAAACTAGAACATGCAAATTAGATATCAAGTAGGCATGTTTACGAGCTCGATGCACTCACTACAGAGCAAGGCATGACAATCTAAGCATGCACCCATCAAGAATACACATTATACAAGCTAGACATGGCAAGAACAATAGCATAGCATGCACGGATCAACTACAACATCCTTGGCAAAATCGCTAACAAGTAGACAATCTGCCCAGATTCACGAAATAGCAAAAGTAGAGCTCGATTGACTCAAGCTAGGGTGCTTCATAATTGAAAACAAAGAAATATATGGATAGAGCACTACAAGATTAGCAAAACATCCTTACTGATCATCCTCAAAAGACGCACGGATCACTAGGAAACAACATGAACATATGGCATATTGATAAAAACAGATCAAGGCCTAAGTCCCTGAAATCAGCATTAACGAATGCACCACTTTTCAAGCTTGTGCTAGTCACCACACACATCACAAAAATACATGGATAGCACCCCTGGAAAGATGACATGCCATATAACAAAACACATGTAGAGCTCAGGAGCATATCATGCACACAATAATCATGGCAAAAATGACAAATAGCTATTTGATGCAGCAGATCTGACAATTAACTCAAATAGCACTCTTCCAACAGAATTTCGGGCGTCAAGATGAGCTCAAATGAAAATGATGCAATGAGATGAAATGATGTACTCTCTGAGCTGAACATTTTGATATGCTATACGCCCAAAACGGATCTACGGATGATGAGTTATGACGTGATGAACAAGGGCATTTGAAACATGGAAATCTCGGGGACTTGGTGGAAATTTAGACCTTCGAGAAGTCAACCCGGGACGGGACGGTGCGGGATGAGGAGATACGAGACGGAGGACGACGTATGGATGCGGGAATGGGTGGATCTCATCCATCCTCACCCGATCCGGCCGGAGTTGGATCTCCGGCGAGCTGCGGCGATTCCGGCGATGGCCGGCGACGTGGAAGACGGCGGCGCGACGAAGAGGAGGCGGGGCCGAGTGGGGCGGAGAGGTTTGGCCCGGCGGCGGAGCTCCGCGAGGGAGATCGTGGCGGCGCTGGAGAGGCGACGAGCGAGCGGGGTGCTGCCGGCGGGGTCGGGCAACGAGGTCGCCGGCGTCGAGGTGCGGTGGCGGTGGCTCGCCGGCGCGGCCACCCGGCGACAGCGAGGCGTGGAACAGTGGCTCGGGCGGGGCCAGGCACTGGGCGGGCGCGCGAGTGCGGCGGTGGCGGCTCCGTGCCCGGGCTGGCCTGCTTCGGGCCCCTCCGGCCGCGGCGGCGCGGGAGGAGAGAGAGTGGAGCGGCGCGCTGAGGTGGCGGGCGCTGGTTGGTTCGGACGGTGGAGGAGGTGACGTGGCGCAACGCCATTGGGAGGAGTGAGGTGGCCGGCGGACATGTCCGGCGCGGACGGACATGTCCGGCGGCGCGAGCAAGGGGAAGGCTAGGGTTCATCCGCGAATTTCAGGAGGGGAGCACATATTTATAGGTAGAGGGAGCTAGGAGAGTCCAAATGAGGTGCGGTTTTCGGCCACGCGATCATGATCGAACGACCGAGATGATGGAGGAGGTTTAAGTGGGTTTTGGGCCATTTTGGAGGGGTGTTGGGCTGCAACACACACGAGGCCTTTTCGGTCCCTCGGTTAACCGTTGGAGCATCAAACGAAGTCCAAATGGTACGAAACTTGACAGGCGGTCTACCGGTAGTAAACCAAGGCCACTTGGCAAGTCTCGGTCCAATCCGGAAATTTTTAACCCCCACACACGAGAAGAAGGTAGAAATGACCACCGGAGGAGAACGGAGCGCCGGAATGCAAAACGGACAACGGGGGAAATGCTCGAATACATGAGACGAACATGTATGCAAATGAAATGCACATGATGACATGATATGCAATGCAAGACACGCAAGCAAAGACAAGGCAACAACAGCGAATAACTGGACGACACCTGGCACATTGGTCTCGGGGCGTTACAACACTCCACCACTACGAGAGGATCTCGTCCCGAGATCTAGAATGGCACCGGAGAGAAAAAGGAAGAGAAAGAGAAGAGGTAAAACTAAGTTGCTTCTTGACAAACGAGTGAAAACAACGAACCTTGAAAAAAATTGAACAAATTGAAAGAAAGAATGCAACGAAGAAGAACAAAGTTGAAAGCACTCCGGTAGGGAAGAGTAACAAGGAAGAACAAATTCGGACAGCACTCTGGTTGACAAGAAAAGGAATTGAATAAGAACTTGATAAGATGAGAAGATACTTGATGAAATCACAATACACTGCCTCCGTAACTATTGAATGAATGGAACAAGGGGTAAGAAAGATCTTAGACAGCACTCCGGTTGAAAAGAGATGCAAAGCTTGATAAGGCGAAGAAAACTTGAGCCAAAAGGCACACCTCCGGTTAAATGGATAAGCACGAAAAGAACATGCTCTTGACAAGAGCAAGAAGAAGGTTTGAAGAGAGCAGCAACACAATGCCTCCGGGAGATAGAAATAGAAGATAGATAATTGAAATAAAAGAACGTTGAAGAAAATGCCAACTTCTGCCACAGAAGAGTTTGAAAAAGGCATCTTTAGGAGAAGGGTCGAACGGAGTTATTGGAAAAACCCACAACGAAAAGGGTAAACTTGATATGGTCTTATGGGATACATCTCAAATTATGAGGTGACAACCTGCCACTCACGGGAAGAAGAATTGGATTGATAAGAACAAGGAGACGAGAAGCTTATTTCACCGGGAGGATAGTTGAATAACTTGGGTCATTTATAAACACCATAGATAGCAACAAACCTTAGCGAAGGCTTTAGGTGAAATATAACCCAAGATAGCTCCAATGACGAGATTGATGCATTTAAAATATCCCAATCTTGACAACATGTGAATCATGAAAACATGAACTCAAATTATCAAGAATGACATAATACCACCTCCAATGATACGGTAGACAAAAATGCACTCCCGATTACAATATGAAGAAAGCTTGAGTTCCTCTGAAAAGAATCTTGATGAACACTTCGAGAAGAAATTAAATCCTTTATGAATCATCATGTAGAACCTTCATGAAGAACTCCGTTAAACAAAAGGATGATCAAACGGAAGGAAAAAGAAGTTGAAACCACAAGGTGAATCCTTGTACCGATTTAGATGAATCTCTGTGGTGAAATAGTTGTAAAATGTTGGAACTCCGGGAAAAGAAAGATGAAATATTTGAACCAAGAATTTGTATGATGAACCACTCCGGAATAAGGAATTGAATCAACTCGATGAAACAAGAATAAGAATTACATTATGCTTATCCTTCACCAATTAAATTGATGACAACCAATGGATTTGGCACACTACTTATTCTCATGGACAGGATGAAGATAGATATGGCGCAAACTTAAGAAGGTCTTCGACGAACCACCGGTAGAATTAGGAAACAACGAATGAATTGATATGATAAGAAAGAAGAAAAATGTTGAACGAACCACCATAAGCATTGACAAAGAACGAAGTAAAGGGATAAATCACCGGAAAGGAATTAGAGAACGAATGAAAATACTTGATGGAAATTAGATCCACGAGAACAAAAGATCATGAGCTGATTAGAGAATATTGAATGATGCACCGGTGAGATTTGGGGAACGAGAGCTGAAAGCTGAGAATGAACAAGTCTTCTGAAATGATGGACTCCGGATAATCGAACTGAAAATACCCTTGAATATCTCCTGATGGGTGAAAAGGATTCTCACAATCAAAAATAATTATGAGAGGATGGCAACAAGCTAGCTCCATGAATCTTGAAGATAATGGAGCAAGGTTAAGGAGAAACTCTTCTTCGGTCTTCAAATGTTGAGAATGACAACGAGAAACACCACCAAGAATTATTTAGACACTCCGGAAGAATCAAAACGAAGAGGTTGAGCCAACGATGAAAAGAATTTGAAAGATCTTGGAGAAATAAATTTGACTGATGATAACTCATTCTTACGTCAAACTTTAAAAAGAATTTAGGATAGCTCCGGGAAAATACAAGAGTCAGGTAAGATCCTGGAAAAGACCTGTGGGTTAGGGCCCACTCAAAAGAAACACCGTTGAAATGATTTAAAAGAGAGAATGCACCTGTTGAATTAGAAGACTTGAATGAGATAACATCCTCGAAAGAACTTGAAAGGATTACGAAAGCAGAGTGGAAACATGAATCTTCGAGATATCTTGAGCACTCCGGAACAATAGAATAGCGAGAGGTGAACGATTAAGAATTTCACCGGCATGAGAAAGCATTGAAATGAGGAAAAGGGTAAGATCAACAAAGCTTGACTTGAAACCACCGGAGAAGATAAAAGAAACGAAGAATGATGAACTAGAAGTTCCATTAGTATCTTCATGAGAATCACCGGATAAGAACATTGAAGGAAAAGAATGGAGAGGCTTCACATCAATAAGATGGATACTCGATTAAGAGATCTGAGTCCTTGGAGAAAACAAAGGGAGGGAGGGTGGGAAAAACAAAGACAATTTGGAATGGTTGAAACGAACACCGTTGAGAAGAACTGATACTTGATCTTGCGAATGTTGACATGATTGGATCCACTTGAAGAGAGACACACCGTTTGAAAAGGATTGACATGACAATCTTGCTTATCAAGAAGGATTAGTATTCACATAGGAATATGAGAACACCACTTAGGAAAAGGTATGGAATCAACATTTGACATTGAAGCAACTCGAATACCACAACTAAAAACAAAACAAAGGATTGGCTTGCAGAATAAGCCGGAACAAACATATAATAGAGATTTCGTCCGAAGTTTTCGTGGTGGGGCCTACACGGGCTCGATCGTACAGCACCATCATGTACAAGGTAGTGCACATGACATACGAAGCGTCCCCGAGTCGGCACAACCAAGGACTCTTTAAGACACAACGAGACCACTGTAAAACCGACCGTGAATAGGCGGACCACTAGACGTCGAACCCCAATTTCATATCATACATCTGTCGGAAAGATATCCTAAGAGCTACTTGAATTCCCACTTATAAACTCCCGAAATTTTCCGGTTATGTAATCAGGTGTTGGGGATACAGGGGAAGCATAATATCTCACCCAAAACTAGCAAATCCTACATCCAGCTGTATCCATCCTTCAACACATAACCAAGAAACCTTCGGAAATCGTCTACCTCAACCTTCGAAAAGCATCAGTTATACGAGTTATGGCAATACTCCCGAACTCCCGCCCCAGTACTGGGTGGCGTCGAGGTTATCTCACCAACAACTGCATAAAAGAGATTTTCGATGTTGGCGAACTAAACTCAGGTATTCCAGAACTGCAATGATAAAATTGTGATGACAACACCTCGGAGCTCAACTCCCCGGGACACTGCCACAACCCCTAAATGATAGGAGGCACCAAAAACAATGTTCTCGTCATAAAACCATCGGAACGATTCCAAGATACCCGCGTGATCCTAAAAAAAATAGTGAAATTTGAGAAGAGAAGAGTCAAAAACTCTAGGTCAGGATGCCTCACCAGAGCGACGAAGGGACTGAGGAGTAAAAAGAATTCCTAAACTCTCCGATATATAATTCCTAAATGACTCAAAACATTTTTCTAGACTCAACAACGGCTGCTAAAAACGATCAAGCAGTGGGGGCTCCTAAGGTCTGGGAAGGCTCTGATACCAACTTGTAACGCCCTCGATGCGGCTATATCTCCCACGTGTCGAAGCACGACTTAGAGGCATAACCGCATTGAAAGCAATGTCGCAAGTGAGGTAATCTTCACACAAACCATGTAATACATTAGGTAAAGAGATACATAGTTGGCTTACAATCGCCACTTCACACAATTACATGAATAAAACATTACAACATCCAAATAAAATCAAGGCCCGACTACGGAACCAAAATAAAAGAAGAACCCCAAAAGCGACAAGGTCCCCGATCGACCCCAACTGGGCTCCACTACTGATCAACTAGAAAAAAACAACACAAAGGACAAGGTCGTCACCAAGCTCCTCCTGAGCTTGGTTGCATCGACTGCACGGACTCATCGGCACCTGCAAGCTGGTAGTTATCGCTGCATAGGCATAGCAAAAGAGTGAGCAACTAAGCAAGCAAAGATAGAAGTGATTTCGAGGGTATGGTCATCTTGCCTGAGATCCCGCAAGGAAGAAGAACGAGTCCATGAAGAAGACAAATGGACGTAGTCGAACGAATCCTCACAACACGACGTTACCGGAACCAACCCGAAGAAGCAACACCGGAAAGAAGCACACAACATAGTAAACAACCAACACATGAACATGGTATGATATGCGGGATGCGGTATGCGATGCATATGCATGATTTGCAAGGGAATGATTGAACCGCCTCAACTTGGAAATCCAAGTATGCCACTGGAAAGGTGAGGTGATTTTGGTTGAAATCGATATAAAGATCACCGGAATCGGAGTTACGGTTTGGAAATAGCAAGCGATTCGAATGTGACAACGGTCTACGATAAACATCAAGTAGCCATCTAAATGCAACAAGTTAAACATGCTACAGCACACAAACATGGCAACAAAATACATGGCAGGGATCCATTCATGATGCTTAACAAAAGATGAACACTGAGCTACGGCCAATTCATCCATTAACAGGTTCAAACAAGCATGGAAAAAGTGCAATTGGTAAACAGATCTCAGATTTATTGAAATTAACACTTGTCCGGAATTTCAGATCAGGTAGCACACTTTGGAGCATGAAAACTAGATGCTACAGGAACTTAACATGGCAAAGCAAGGCATGGCATGGAGCTACTCAAAGAGTTTAACAAAAGTCCCTTAGTGACCTTGAGCCAAAAGGGATCAGAAAATACCTTTGCAAGCATGTGAACATGGCAAAAACATAATCAGATCACAGACTTAGGGAAAAACTGGAACATGCAAATCAGATATGAAGTAGGCATGTTTACGAGCTCGATGCACTCACTACAGAGCAAGGCATGACAATCTAAGCATGCACCCATCAAGAATACACATTATACAAGCTAGACATGGCAAGAACAATAGCATAGCATGCATGGATCAACTACAACATCCTCAGCAAAATCGCTAACAAGTAGACAATCTGCCCAGATTCATGAAGTAGCAAAAGTAGAGCTCGATTGACTCAAGCTAGGGTGCTCCATAATTGCAAACAAAGACATGTATGGATAGAGCACTACAATATTAACAAAACATCCTTACTGATCATCCTCAAAAGACGCACGGATCACTAGGAAACAACATGAACATATGGCATATTGATAAAAACAGATCAAGGACTTAGAGAAATCCTAAGTCCCTGAAATCAGCATTAACGAATGCACCACTTTGCAAGCTTGTGCTAGGCACCACATACATCACAAAAATACATGGATAGCACCCCTGGAAAGATGACATTGCATATAACAAAACACATGTAGAGCTCAGGAGCATATCATACACACAATAATCATGGCAAAAATGACAAATAGCTATTTGATGCAGCAGATCTGACAATTAACTCAAATAGCACTCTTCCAACAGAATTTCGGGCATCAAGATGAGCTCAAATGAAAATGTTGCAATGAGATGAAATGATGTACTCTCTGAGATGAACATTTTGATATGCTATACGCCCAAAACGGATCTACAGATGATGAGTTACGACATCATGAAAAAGGGCATTTGAAACATGGAATCTCGAGGACTTGGTGGAAATTTAGACCTCCGAGAAGTCAACCCGGGACAGGACGGTGCGGGATGAGGAGATCCGAGACGGAGGACGACGTTTGGATGCGGGAATTGGTGGATCTCATCCATCCTCACCCGATCCGGCCGGAGTTGGATCTCCGGCGAGCTGCGGCGATTCCGGCGATGGCCGGCGATGCGGAAGACGGCAGCGCAACGAGGAGGAGGCGGGGCTGAGCGGGGAGGAGAGGTTTGGCCCGGCGGCGGAGCTCAGCAAGGAAGCTCGTGGCGGCGCTGGAGAGGCGTCAAGCGAGCGGGGTGGTGTCGGCGGGGTCGGGCGACGAGGTCACCGGCGTCGAGGTGCGGTGGCGGTGGCTCGCCGGCGCGGCCACCCGGCGACAGCGAGGCCTAGCACAGTGGCTCGGGCGGGGCCAGCCGCTGGGCTGGCGCGCGAGTGCGACGGTGGCGGCTCCGGGCCCGGGCGGGCCTGCCTCGGGTCCCGCGGGCAGCGGCGGCGCGGGAGGAGAGAGAGTGCAGCAGCGCGCTGAGGTGGCGGGCGCTGGTTGGTTTGGATGGTGGAGGAGGTGACATGGCGCAACGCCATTGGGAGGAGTGAGGTGGCTGGCGGACGTGTCCGGCGCGGACGAACATGTCCAGCGGCGCGAGGAAGGGGAAGGCTAGGGTTCATCCGCGAATTTCGGGAGGGGAGCACATATTTATAGGTAGAGGGAGCTAGGAGAGTCCAAATGAGGTGCGGTTTTCGGCCACGCGATCGTGATCGAACGACCGAGATGATGGAGGAGGTTTGGGTGGGTTTTGGGCCATTTTGGAGGGGTGTTGGTCTGCAACACACACGAGGCCTTTTCGGTCCCTCGGTTAACCGTTGGAGCATCAAACGAAGTTCAAATGGTACGAAACTTGACAGGTGGTCTACCGGTAGTAAACCAAGGCCACTTGGCAAGTCTCGGTCCAATCCGGAAATGTTTAACCCCCACACACAAGAAGAAGGTAGAAATGACCACCGGAGGAGAACGGAGCGCCGGAATGCAAAACGGACAACGGGGGAAATGCTCGAATGCATGAGACAAACATGTTTGCAAATGAAATGCACATGATGACATGATATGCAATGCAAGACATGCAAGCAAAGACAAGGCAACAACAGCGAATAACTGGACGACACCTGGCAAATCGGTCTCGGGGCGTTACAACACTCCACCACTACGAGAGGATCTCGTCCCGAGATCTAGAATGGCACCGGAGGGAAAAAGGAAGAGAAAGAGAAGAGGTAAAACTAAGTTGCTTCTTGACAAACGAGTGAAAACAACGAACCTTGAAAAAAATTGAACAAATTGAAAGGAAGAATGCAACAAAGAAGAACAAAGTTGAAAGCACTCCGGTAGGGAATAGTAACAAGGAAGAACAAATTCGGACAGCACTCTGGTTGACAAGAAAAGGAATTGAATAAGAACTTGATAAGATGAGAAGATACTTGATGAAATCACAATACACTGCCTCCGTAACTATTGAATGAATGGAACAAGGGGTAAGAAAGATCTTAGACAGCACTCCGGTTGAAAAGAGATGCAAATCTTGATAAGGCGAAGAAAACTTGAGCCAAAAGGCACACCTCCGGTTAAATGGATAAGCATGAAAAGAACATGCTCTTGACAAGAGCAAGAAGAAGGTTTGAAGAGAGCAGCAACAAAATGCCTCCAGGAGAAAGAAATAGAAGATAGATAATTGAAATAAAAGAATGTTGAAGAAAATGCCAACTTCTGCCACAGAAGAGTTTGAAAAAGGCATCTTTAGGAGAAGGATCGAACGGAGTTGTTGGAAAAACCCACAACGAAAAGGGTAAACTTGATATGGTCTTATGGGATACATCTCAAATTATGAGGTGACAACCTTCCACTCACGGGAAGAAGAATTGGATTGATAAGAACAAGGAGACGAGAAGCTTATTTCACCGGGAGGATAGATGAATAACTTGGGTCATTTATAAACACCATAGATAGCAACAAACCTTAGTGAAGGCTTTAGGTGAAATATAACCCAAGATAGCTCCAATGACGAGATTGATGCATTTAAAATATCCCAATCTTGACAACATGTGAATCATGAAAACATGAACTCAAATTATCAAGAATGACATAATACCACCTCCAATGATACGGTAGACAAAAATGCACTCCGGATTACAATATGAAGAAAGCTTGAGTTCCTCTGAAAAGAATCTTGATGAACACTTCGAGAAGAAATTAAATCCTTTATGAACCATCATGTAGAACCTTCATGAAGAACTCCGTTAAACAAAAGGATGATCAAACGGAAGGAAAAAGAAGTTGAAAGCACAAGGTGAATCCTTGTACCGATTTAGATGAATCTCTGTGGTGAAATAGTTGTAAAATGTTGGAACTCCGGGAAAAGAAAGATGAACTATTGGAACCAAGAATTTGTATGATGAACCACTCTGGAATAAGCAATTGAATCAACTCGATGAAACAAGAATAAGAATTACATTATGCTTATTCTTCACGAATTAAATTGATGACAACCAATGGATTTGGCACACTACTTATTCTCATGGACAGGATGAAGATAGATATGGCGCAAACTTAAGAAGGTCTTCGATGAACCACCGGTAGAATTAGGAAACAATGAATGAATTGATATGATAAGAAAGAAGAAAAATGTTGAACGAACCACCATAAGCATTGACAAAGAACGAAGTAAAGGGATAAATCACCGGAAAGGAATTAGAGAACGAATGAAAATACTTGATGGAAATTAGATCCACGAGAACAAAAGATCATGAGCTGATTAGAGAATATTGAATGATGCACCGGTGAGATTTGGGGAACGAGAGCTGAAAGCTGAGAATGAACAAGTCTTCTGAAATGATGGACTCCGGATAATCGAACTGAAAATACCCTTGAATATCTCCTGATGGGTGAAAAGGATTCTCAACATCGAAAATAATTATGAGAGGATGGCAACAAGCTAGCACCATGAATCTTGAAGATAATGGAGCAAGGTTAAAGAGAAACTCTTCTTCGGTCTTCAAATGTTGAGAATGACGACGAGAAACACCACCAAGAATTATTTAGACACTCCGGAAGAATCAAAACGAAGAGGTTGAGCCAACGATGAAAAGAATTTGAAAGATCTTGGAGAAATACATTTGACTGATGATAACTCATTCTTACGTCAAACTTTAAAAAGAATTTAGGATAGCTCCGGGAAAATACAAGAGTCAGGTAAGATCCTGGAAAAGACCTGTGGGTTAGGGCCCACTCAAAAGAAACACCGTTGAAATGATTTAAAAGAGAGAATGCACCGGTTGAATTAAAAGACTTGAATGAGATAACATCCTCGAAAGAACTTGAAAGGATTACGAAAGCAGAGTGGAAACATGAATCTTCGAGATATCTTGAGCACTCCGGAACAATAGAATAGCGAGAGGTGAACAATTAAGAATTTCACCGGCATGAGAAAGCATTGAAATGAGGAAAAGGGTAAGATCAACAAAGCTTGACTTGAAACCACCGGAGAAGATAAAAGAAACGAAGAATGATGAACTAGAAGTTCCGTTAGTATCTTCATGAGAATCACTGGATAAGAACATTGAAGGGAAAGAATGGAGAGGCTTCACATCAATAAGATGGATACTCGATTAAGAGATCTGAATCCTTGGAGAAAACAAAGGTAGGGAGGGTGGGAAAAACAAAGACAATTTGGAATGGTTGAAACGAACACCGTTGAGAAGAACTGATACTTGATCTTGCGAATGTTGACGTGATTGGGTCCACTTGAAAAGAGACACACCGGTTGAAAAGGATTGACATGACAATCTCGATTATCAAGAAGGATTAGTATTCACATAGGAATATGAGAACACCACTTAGGAAAAGGTATGGAATCAACATTTGACATTGAAGCAACTTGAATACCACAACTGAAAACAAAACAAAGGATTGGCTTGCAGAATAAGCCGGAACAAACATATGATAGAGATTTCGTCCGAAGTTTTCGTGGTGGGGCCCACACGGGCTCGATCGTACAGCACCATCATGTACAAGGCAGTGCACATGACATATGAAGCGTCCCCGAGTCGGCATAGCCAAGGACTCTTTAAGACACAACAAGACCACTGTAAAACCGACCGTGAATAGGCGGACCACTAGACGTCGAACCCCAATTTCATATCATACATCTGTCGGAAAGATATCCTAAGAGCTACTTGAATTCCCACTTATAAACTCCCGAAATTTTCCGGTTATGTAATCAGGTGTTGGGGATACAGGGGAAGCATAATATCTCACCCAAAACTAGCAAATCCTACATCCAGCTGTATCCATCCTTCAACACATAACCAAGAAACCTTCGGAAATCGTCTACCTCAACCTTCGAAAAGCATCCGTTATACGAGTTATGGCAATACTCCCGAACTCCCGCCCCAGTACTGGGTGGCGTCGAGGTTATCTCACCAACAACTGCATAAAAGAGATTTTTGATGTTGGCGAACTAAACTCAGGTATTCCAGAACTGCAACGATAAAATTGTGATGACAACACCTCGGAGCTCAACTCCCCGGGACACTACCACAACCCCTAAATGACAGTAGGCACCAAGAACAATGTTCTCGTCACAAAACCATCAGAACGATTCCAAGATACCCGCGTGATCCTAAAAAAATTAGTGAAATTTGAGAAGAGAAGAGTCAAAAACTCTACTTCAGGATGCCTCACAAGAGCGCCGAAGGGACTGAGGAGTAAAAAGAATTCCTAAACTCTCCGATATATAATTCCTAAATGACTCAAAACATTTTTCTAGACTCAACAACGGCTGCTAAAAATGATCAAGCATTGGGGGCTCCTAAGGTCGGGGATGGCTCTGATACCAACTTGTAACGCCCTCGATGCGGCTATATCTCCCACGTGTCGAAGCACGACTTAGAGGCATAACCGCATTGAAAGCAATGTCGCAAGTGAGGTAATCTTCACACAACCCATGTAATACATAAGGGAAAGAGATACATAGTTGGCTTACAATTGCTACTTCACACAATTACATGAATAAAACATTACAACATCCAAATACAATCAAGGCCCGACTACGGAACCAAAATAAAAGAAGAACCCCAAAAGCGACAAGGTCCCCGATCGACCCCAACTGGGCTCCACTACTGATCAACTAGAACAAAAACAACACAAAGGACAAGGTCGTCATAGAGCTCCTCCTGAGCTTGGTTGCATCGACTGCACGGACTCATCGGTACCTGCAAGCTGGTAGTTATCACGGCATAGGCATAGCAAAAGAGCGAGCAACTATGTAAGCAAAGATAGAAGTGATTTCGAGGGTATGGTCATCTTGCCTGAGATCCCGCAAGGAAGAAGAACGAGTCCATGAAGAAGACAAACGGACGTAGTCGAACGAATCCTCACAACACGACGTTATCGGAACCAACCCGAAGAAGCAACACCGGAAAGAAGCACACAACATAGTAAACAACCAACACATGAACATGGTATGATATGCGGGATGCGGTATGCAATGCATATGCATGATTTGCAAGGGAATGATTGAACCTGGCCTCAACTTGGAAATCCAAGTGTGCCACTGGAAAGGTGAGGTGATTTTGGTTGAAATCGATATAAAGATCTCCGGAATCGGAGTTACGGTTTGGAAATGGCAAGCGACTCGAATATGACAACGGTCTGCGATAAACCGCAAGTAGCCATCTAAATGCAACAAGTTAAACATGCTACAGCACACAAACATGGCAACAAAATACATGGAAGGGATCCATTCATGATGCTTAACAAAATATGAACACTGAGCTACGGCCAATTCATCCATTAACAGGTTCAAACAAGCATGGCAAAAGTGCAATTGGTAAACAGATCTCAGACTTGGTGAAATTAACACTTGTCTGGAATTTCAGATCAGGTAGCACACTTTGGAGCATGAAAACTAGATGCTACAGGAACTTAACATGGCAAAGCAAGGCATGGCATGGAGCTACTCAAAGAGTTAACTAAAGTCCCTTAGTGACCTTGAGCCAAAAGGGATCAGAAAATACCTTTGCAAGCATGTGAACATGGCAAAAACGTAATCAGATCACAAACTTAGGGAAAAACTGGAACATGCAAATCAGATATCAAGTAGGCATGTTTACGAGCTCGATGCACTCACTACAGAGCAAGGCATGACAATCTAAGCATGCACCCATCAAGAATACACATTATACAAGCTAGACATGGCAAGAACAATAGCATAGCATGCACGGATCAACTACAACATCCTCGGCAAAATCGCTAACAAGTAGACAATCTGCCCAGATTCATGAAATAGCAAAAGTAGAGCTCGATTGACTCAAGCTAGGGTGCTCCATAATTGCAAACAAAGACATGTATGTATAGAGCACTACAAGATTAACAAAACATCCTTACTGATCATCCTCAAAAGACGCACGGATCACTAGGAAACAACATGAACATATGGCATATTGATAAAAGCAGATCAAGGACTTAGAGAAATCCTAAATCCCTGAAATCAGCATTAACGAATGCACCACTTTGCAAACTTGTGCTAGTCACCACACACATCACACAAATACATGGATAGCACCCCTGGAAAGATGACATGACATATAACAAAACACATGTAGAGCTCAGGAGCATATCATGCACACAATAATCATGGCAAAAATGACAAATAGCTATCTGATGCAGCAGATCTGACAATTAACTCAAATAGCACTCTTCCAACAGAATTTCGGGCATCAAGATGAGCTCAAATGAAAATGATGCAATGAGATGAAATGATGTACTCTCTGAGATGAACATGTTGATATGCTATAGGCCCAAAACAGATCTACGGATGATGAGTTACGACATGATGAACAAGGGCATTTGAAACATGGAAATCTCGGGGACTTGGTGGAAATTTAGACCTCCGAGAAGTCAACCCGGGACAGGACGGTGTGGGATGAGGAGATCCGAGACGGAGGATGATGTTTGGATGTGGGAATGGGTGGTTCTCATCCATCCTCACCCGATCCGGCCGGAGTTGGATCTCCGGCGAGCTGCGGCGATTTCGGCGATGGCCGGCGACGTGGAAGACGGCAGCGCGACGAGGAGGAGGCGGGGCCGAGCGGGGCGGAGAGGTTTGGCCCGGCGGTGGAGCTCGGCGAGGGAGCTCGTGGCGGCGCTGGAGAGGCGACGAGCGAGCGGGGTGGTGCCGGCGGCGTCGGGCGACGAGGTCGCCGGCGTCGAGGTGCGGTGGCGGTGGCTCACCGGCACGGCCACCCGGCGACAGCGAGGCGTGGCACAGCGGCTCGGGCGGGGCCAGGCGCTGGGTGGGTGCGCGAGTGTGGCGGTGGCGGCTCCGGGCCCGGGCGGGCCTGCCTCGGGCCCTGTGGGCCGCGGTGGCGCGGGAGAAGAGAGAGTGGAGCGGCGCGCTGATGCGGCGGGCGCTGGTTGGTTCGGACAATGGAGGAGGTGACGTGGCGCAACGCCATTGGGCGGAGTGAGGTGGCCGGCGGACGTGTCCGGGGGCTACTGTCGGCGTTCTGGGAACGGAGGTCCCCGGACTTTCCTGCCTGCGGCCTGCGGCGTGGCTCAAAGGGGGGCCCAGCATGGCCCATCTTCACCAACACAAACTCAAGACCCTCGCGAGAAGCCAAGCCTCGCGGGGCGGACGACACGGAGCTTCCTCAGGCACGGCCTCGTCAGGCTGGCTCATGAGGAGGCGGAGAGATCAAGGCGGGGTACCTCGCGAGGTGCCCGTGACGCAAGCCATGATGACTCAGGGCGCCAGGCGGTGCCAGCCCGCGCAGTGTCCTCCTTTCCTCTTTGGTGCAAAGGGGGCAAGCGCAGCCGCGGAGTATTGAGGCATCAGGCAAAGGTTACCATTTCGGTGCAACGAGACCAAGACCAGGAGGACTACGAGACGGAGGTCACTGTGGAGCCCAAGACGGCGTCATCACCAGAGCTTTGCGCAGGCGAAGACTACTTTTGCCAGGATAGTTGATACTTGCTGTCCCCCTTAAAATTAGCCCGCCATTGTTGGCTCCCTTCCCGCTCAATATTTGGGGAGAGGACCAGGGCCACTATAAATAGAACCGGCCACCCGCGTAGCAAGGGGTTCGGCTCAGTCTCCTCCAAGGGCTCGACAAGTAGAGAGGTGGTAAGCAGGGAGAGAGAGATAAAGAAAGGTGGCTGAACTCCCCCCAGCAGTTCATCGCCCCAGCCAAGAACAGACCCTCGCGAGGCTGTTCTTCCTTGTACTGTTCATCATCATCAGCCCAAGAGGCAATCCACCACACCATACACTGGAGTAGGGTATTACACCACAACGGTGGCCCGAACCAGTATAAACCTTGTGTCCCTTGTGTTGTTCTTTTCATAGCTTTGATCCTAGCGTGGCGGAGGGGTGCAGGAAGGTAGGAGGCGAAATCTTTGCGCGTACCCCAGTGTTCGAACCTCAAGGGTCTGCCGGAACCCGAAATCCAACATTTGGCGCGCCAGGTAGGGGTGCGCCGGAATTCTTCTTCTACCGCTCCGCTCTCCTCCGACCGTCACGCTCATGTCTGACGCACGTCGGGCCCGCGTGGAGCGCCGGGCCACCCTCGCTTCCCGCGTCGCCCAGACAGCCCAGGTCGGCGGGCGTCCTCGCCGTTCCCCGTCGCCTTCCATCAACGCCGCACCGGCCCGGCGGGGGACGAGCAGCAAGCATCGTCCCGGCATCTGCCTGTGTGGCAAGATGGCCGCACCGCAACTCACTCGCTCACCCCAGCTGGTTCTTCGTCCCACGTGCTCCGCGCGCCCATGGAGCCCCGCAACCTCTTCCCCGCCTATCGCGTTGCACCAACACCCCCAGTCGTCGCGGCCCTCTTGGGCGGCTCGCAGGCGCCGCCTACAAGTTACCACGTCAAGCCGTTCATCCGCCGGGTCAGCGCCGCTTCCACACGGCAGGGGGCTCCCCTGGATCGGGCGGCGCCCGAGACCGGCCTGAGCTTCAGCCCGGAGGACCACCCCTCCAACTCGTCCTGCTCGGGCGTGCTCCCCATGCTATGCACCCCCACCATCTGCCAGGTGGCCGTCACCTGAACCCTCATCGATGGCGGGGCGGGCCTCAGCATGCTCTCGGTCGAGGCCTTCAACCTCCTCTGCATACCCCTGGAACGGTTGCAGCCCAGCCGGCCCTTCTAAGGTGTTGGGGGCAGGTCGTCCAGCTCCTTGGGGCAGATCCGGCTCCCAGTGACCTTCGGCACCTACGACAACTTCCGCACGGAGCTGGTCGACTTCGACATCGCCCCCATCGGCCTCCCCTACAACGCCATCCTCGGCTACCCAGCGCTGGCCCAGTTCATGGCCGCGACGCACCCGGCATACAACCTCATGAAGATGCCCGGGAGCAGCGGTGTCCTCACCGTGCACAGGGACACCGATGACGCTCTACGGGTGCTCAAGCTCGTCTTCGGGACAGCAGCGTTGGCACAGCCTGCCGACTTGGGGGCCCCCGAGCCCAAGGGGGCTGCGCCCGCCAAGAAGAAGCAGTTGTTCACCCAAGACAAGGCAGAAACCAAGCAGGTACCCGTCGATGAGGACGGGTCCACCAACGCCACTTTCACCATAGGCGCCCACCTCAAACCCGAGCAGGAGGAGGCCCTGGTCGTGTTCCTGCGCGCAAACAAGAAGATATTCGCTTGGGAGCCGGACCAGTTGGCAGGGATCCCCAAGAGCGTAATCGAGCATCACCTCAACGTGTGCCCCAACGTGCGCCCTGTGAAGCAGAAGGCCAGGCGGCAGTCCACAGAAAAGCAGGCCTTCATCGTCCAAGAGACCCGCAAATTAGAGGCCGCTGGGGTCATTCGCGAGGTCCGATACCCAGATTGGTTGGCCAACCCTGTCGTTGTGCCGAAGAAGGGAGGGAAGGAACGCATGTGTGTCGACTTCACCAACCTCAACAAAGCGTGCCCGCAAGATCCGTTCCCGCTCCCCCGCATCGACCAGATCGTTGATTCCACTGCGGAATGCGACCTGTTGTGCTTCCTGGATGCCTTCTCTGGGTATCACCAGATCAAGATGGCGGTGGAAGACGTCGAGAAGACGGCCTTCCTAACCCCGTGCGGGGTGTACTGCTACACCTGCATGCCATTCGGGCTGCGTAACGCAGGGGCGACCTTTCAGCGGCTGATGCATATCACCTTGGGCCCGCAGCTCGGGAAGAATGTTGAAGCTTACGTCGATGACATCATGGTAAAATCTCGGGAGGCCAGGACCTTGATACAAGACCTGGAGGAAACCTTCGCGAGCCTCAACGCAGTGAACCTACGGCTCAACCCAGAGAAGTGTGTGTTCGGAGTCCCCTCGGGCAAGCTCTTGGGTTTCCTCGTGTCCCACCGAGGCATCGAGGCTAACCCGGAGAAGGTCAAGGCGGTGGAAGACATGAGCCCGCCAAAGACCCTCAGAGAAATGCAGAAGCTCACGGGGCGCGTGACCGCGCTAGGGCGCTTCATCTCCAAGTTGGGGGAACGAGCCCTGCCCTTCTTCCAGCTAATGAAGAAAAAGGGGCCCTTCGAGTGGACTGAAGAGGCCGACAAGGCGTTCCAGGATCTCAAGAGATACCTGACCAGCCCACCGGTCATGGTGGCCCCGCGCCCTCAGGAGCCCCTGGTGCTCTACCTCGCCGCCACTCCCTACTCCGCCAGCGCAGCCTTGGTAGCAGTCAGAGAGGAGCGCCGGATCAAAACCACGGCAGCAGCCCGGGATAAGGCAGAACAGGGACAAGGAAGGCCCACAGAAACCGCCATCACGGCTGAGGAGGATCAGCCGCCGCAGAGGGGCGCACCAGAGGCGGAAGAGGCCCCTCTTCCAGATGGCCAGTCTCAGGAGGCCCCATTGCCTCAAGAGGCGCCACGGTCTCCGAAGGGAGCCACCAGCACTGACGCACTCCACCTTGTTGAGCACCCAGTGTACTTCGTCAGCACAGTGCTGCGGGATGCAAGAGCACGGTACCCCATGCCTCAAAAACTCCTCCTCGCGCTACTGGTGGCTTCGCGCAAACTGCGGCACTATTTTCAGGGTCACCCCATCAAGGTCGTCTCGTCATACCCCCTGGAGAGGGTGCTCAGGAGCCCCAATTCAGCTGGGAGGGTCGCTGAGTGGAACATAGAGCTGCAAGCGTTTCAGCTCGAATTCAGCACGACCAGAGTCATCAAGGGAGCAGCGTTGGCAGATTTTGTGGCAGAATGGACGGAGGCGCCAGGCCTCAAGGCCGACGAGGATCGGTCCCTGTCCCCGGGAAGCGAGGCGCCAGAAGGCTGGGTCATGTACTTCGATGGGGCGTTCTCCAGACACGGCGCAGGGGCTGGGGCGGTGCTTATATCGCCCACCCAGGACAAGCTCTATTACGCCGTGCAGCTTTGTTTCCAGCAAGGCGAAAAGGTCTCCAACAACATAGCGGAGTATGAAGGTTTAATAGCGGGCATGAAGGCCGCAGCTGCCCTGGGGGTGAAACGCCTCACCATCAAGGGCGATTCGCAGCTCCTTGTCAATTTCTCCAACAAGGTGTACGAGCCGAAGGATGAGCACATGGAGGCCTACCTTGCAGAGGTCCGCAGGATGGAGAAGCAGTTCTGGGGGTTGGAGTTGCAGCATGTGCCCCGTGGCACCAATCAGGAAGCCGATGACATCGCCAAACGCGCGTCCAGGCGGTTACCTCAGGAGCCTGGCGTTTTCGAGGAGCGGCTCTTCAAGCCTTCAGCCTTACCGTCATTATCAAACACGGCTCAGCCCAGGGAGGAGCTCCCTCAGCCACCTGCCTCAGGAGCTCCGGCTTGTGGCCCGGCCTCGGGAGCACGCCTGCTCCTGACGATGGAACCTCAGGAGGGATGTTGGATCACGGAGCTCCGGAGCTACCTAACGCAAGGGACCCTGCCGGAGAAGGAGGAGGAAGCAGAGCGAGTGGCGCGCCAGGCCACGGCATACTGCATCAAAGATGGAGAGCTCTACCGGAAGCGACCAAACGACGTATCCCTGCGCTGCATCTCCAGGGAGCAAGGGAAGGAACTACTGGAAGATATACACGGCGGAGACTGCGGACATCATTCGTCATCACGGACCCTCGTTGGCAAGGCGTTCCGCAGTGGGTTTTACTGGCCCACCGCGCTCAATGACGCCGTTGAACTAGTGAAGGCTTGTGAGGCCTGCCAGTTCCACGCCAAGCAGATCCATCAGCCGGCAGGGGGCTTGCAGACTATCCCCCTTTCGTGGCCATTCGCGGTCTGGGGGCTCGACATCTTGGGTCCGTTTCCTCAGGCGCCACGGGGCTACCGCTACCTTTACGTTGCCGTGGACAAGTTCACCAAGTGGGCTGAAGTGGAGGCTGTCCGCACCATTCCTGCGGGTTCTGCAGTCAAGTTCATCAAGGGCATCGTGAGCCGGTTCGGGGTGCCGAATCGCATCATCACGGACAACGGTTCGCAGTTCACCAGTAACCTCTTCAAAACATGCTGCGCTAACCTTGGAACGCAGATATGCTACGCTTCAGTGGCGCACCCTCGAAGCAACGGCCAGGCCGAGCGAGCCAACGCGGAGGTCTTGAGGGGCCTCAAGACCAGGACGTTCAAGAAGAAGCTGGAGGCTTGCGGCAGAGGTTGGTACGACGAACTGCAGTCCGTGCTGTGGTCCATCCGCACCACCGCGACCAAGCCGACTGGAGAGACCCTGTTCTTCCTGGTCTACGGAGCAGAACCAGTCCTCCCTCACGAGGTCAGACGTCGCTCCGCGCGGGTCCTAGCGTTCAACGAGGCGCAGTAGGACGCCATGCGGGGGACAGACCTCGTGCTGGGGGAGGAGCGTCGCCGGGAAGCCGCGCTGCGAGCAGCGAGGTACCAACAAGCACTGCGGCGATATCACTGCCGCAACATCCGCCCCAGGACTCTTGAGGTAGGAGACCTCGTGCTCAGGCGGGTTCTCTCCAGGGAGGGATTGCACAAGCTCTCTCCCATGTGGGAGGGCCTGTTCAAGGTCGCTCATGTTTCCAGTCCCGGCTCCGTGCGCTTGGAGACTCAAGAGGGAGTGTCGGTCCAGAATGCATGGAACATCCAGCACCTCCAGAGGTTCTACCCCTGAAAAGGCCCGGAGCCTGTGAAGCAAGGCAAGTGCCTATGAAGCTATCGCGTTTTGGAAAAGGCCCGGAGCCTGTGAAGCAAGGCGAGTGCCTATGAAGCTATCGCGTTTTGGAAAAGGCCCGGAGCCTGTGAAGCAAGGCGAGTGTCTGTGAAGCTATCGCATTTTGGAAAAGGCCCGGAGCCTGTGAAGAAAGGCGAGTACCTATGAAGCTATCGCGTTTTGGAAAAGGCCCGGAGCCTGTGAAGCAAGGCGAGTTCCTGTGAAGCTATCGCGTTTTGGAAAAGGCCCGGAGCTTGTGAAGCAAGGCGAGTGCCTGTGAAGCTATCGCATTTTGGAAAAGGCCCGGAGCCTGTGAAGAAGGCCAACGCATGTGAAGCTCTCCGCCCGTGACACTCTCACGTAATAATGAGTTGGGGCTGTACACGCCCCGGAGTCTCAGGAGCGCCGGCCTCAGGCCCTGGGGCTCCCTCCCACGCCCAGTGGCAGCACTTAGCTCCACGCTGGTGAGAAGACGTCGAAGACTAGACTAGGTACCGGACGCGGCTTTTCATTTGCTTTCCGCAGTTGGCTTGTTCCTCTTCGTTTGGAGTTTTATTGAAGTTGTTGCCGTCTTTGGCTTGCGGTTCTTCGGCTTTTCGCTCTCCTGCCTCGGTTTTTCTTGTGCAAGGCCTTGCGAGGGGGAGAGCCGAGCGCCCTCGCGAGTGTTCCTATCCTAGTCACTCAAAGACTTCGCGACCTGGGCCCCTTACAGGAGCACCCCTCCAGTCTGTGCCCCACGGGCACCGCGACACAGACAAAGGGCCTGGGTCGGTCCCCCCCCCCCCACGGCCGGGGCCGGGAACTATCCACTCTCGGGCACATAGCCGGAAGGTACGGTAACGAAAGCAAAACGATGATTAACAAGCAATAACCCAAACACGCCCCGCGGGGCTCCACACTATTGTCTTTGTTACGCAGGAAAAAGGGAAAAGGAAGAACAAATCCAGCGGGGCTCGCCTCACACCGGCCTGCACGGAAGGCCCGACCTGCCTCCGGAGCTCAGGCGAACTCCCTCTCGCGCTTCACCAGGGCGCGGCGGCGGGTGGACACGTTGCCACCCCCGAAGCAGATACGACGGCGTGGAGGCTGATCGCGGCCACCGCCAGAGGAGTCGCCGCCTGAAGAACAACCGGAGAAGCTTGGGGAACCCCGAACGCCGCCAGCTGTGCGAGCGCTGCTCTCTCCATCATCACCGGAGCTAGGTTCCCAGCCGCGGTCGTCACCCTCGGGGCAACACCCTACGCGGCGACCATCTTCCCCAAACAGCCTCACGTAGAGGGTGGCGTCGCCGTCGAACTTGAAGTGTAGGGTGCACCGACGGCTCAGGCCACGCGTGCGGGCAAACGTCTGCCAACCGCGGGCCAGGGACAGGCTCCTGGCAGCGGAGACCTCCAGAGAGACCCATGAGGCCCGGCTGCAGCAGCCGTCGGCCTGGAGCCAGAGGCCGCCCGGGGCGCCGGCCGAGAGCTCGCCGAGGAGGAAGTGAGGAAGCGGAAGCCGGGTGCTAGCCGGCTCCGCTGACGACGCGATGAACTCCGGCAGCACTTCAGCAGCATGAACGCGCGGCCTGGGGGGACACGCATCCGGAGCGCGCCCCCCGGCTGCAGCAATCTGGAACGTGCTGAAGATCGCCTCCATGGCCGCGGGGAGCCACCATGGTGGCCACAGGATGCTTGCGAGGGCGCCCTCGGCCGCGCTTGGGTGGGGGAGAGGCGGGCTCAACCCGGCAAGCCTTCCCCTTCTCGGCGGCTGAGAACCTCCTTGACGGGGCCATGAAGAAAAAGGAGAAGCAAGGGGGGATGAACTGGAAGGGCGCGTGTCGGTCCATACTTATGGCTGGCAATGGCCAACCAACGGCCCCCACGATCGCAGGTAATTATGACCCGCTTTGCATGCAGGGACTTGTCCAATCCGTGCAGTTGGCGAGGCATCGTGGGGAAGTGGAGACGCCCACGTCCAATCAATCGCCACGCGGCGCCCAAGGCCGCAGGCTGTTAGGGCCCGCGGCGCTTCGCTCTTTCCCTTCCGCCTCCCTACACGGCCAAGTCCGGGCGCGCCTTGGGCCCGGGGGCTACTATCGGTGTTCTGGGAACGGGGGTCCCCAGACTTTCTTGCCTGCGGCCTGCGGCATAGCTCAAAGGGGGGCCCAGCACGGCCCATCTTCACCAACACAAACTCAAGACCCTCGCGAGAAGCCAAGCCTCGCGGGGCGGACGACACGGAGCTTCCTCAGGCACGGCCTCGTCAGGCTGGCTCACGAGGAGGCGGAGAGATCAAGGTGGGGTACCTCGCGAGGTGCCCGTGACGCAAGCCATGACGACTTAGGGTGCCAGGTGGGTGCCAGCCTGCCCAGCGTCCTCCTTTCCTCTTTGGTGCAAAGGGGGCAAGCGCAGCCGCGGAGTACTGAGGCATCAGGCAAAGGTTGCCGTTTCGGTGCAACGAGACCAAGACCAGGAGGACTACGAGAAGGAGGTCGCCGTGGAGCCCAAGACGGCGTCATCACCAGAGCTTTGCGCAAGCGAAGACTACTTTTGTCAGGATAGTTGATACTTGTTGTCCCCTTTCAAATTAGCCCGCCATTGTTGGCTCCCTTCCCGCTCAATATTTGGGGAGAGGACCAGGGCCACTATAAATAGAACCGGCCACCGGCGTAGCAAGGGGTTCGGGTCAGTCTCCTCCAAGGGCTCGACAAGTAGAGAGGTGGTAAGCAGGGAGAGAGAGAGAGAGAGAGAGAGAGAGAGAGAGAGAGAGAAAGGTGGCTGAACTCCCCCCAGCAGTTCATCGCCCCAGCCAAGAACAGACGCTCACGAGGCTGTTCTTCCTTGTACTGTTCATCATCGTCAGCCCAAGAGGCAATCCACCACACCACACACTAGAGTAGGGTATTACACCACAACGGTGGCCCGAACCAGTATAAACCCTGTGTCCCTTGTGTTGTTCTTTTCATAGCTTTGATCCTAGCGTGGCGGAGGGGTGCAGGAAGGTAGGAGGCGAAATCTCCGCACGCACCCCAGTGTTCGAACCTCAAGGGTCTGCCGGAACCCGAAATTCGACACGGACGGACATGTCCGGCGACGCGAGGAAGGGGAAGGCTGGGGTTCATCCGCGAATTTCGGGAGGGGAGCACATATTTATAGGTAGAGGGAGCTAGGAGAGTCCAAATGAGGTGCGATTTTTGGCCACACGATCGTGATCAAACGACCGAGATGATAGAGGAGGTTTAGGTGGGTTTTGGGCCATTTTGGAGGGGTGTTGGGCTGCAACACACACGAGACCTTTTCGGTTCCTCGGTTAACCGTTGGAGCATCAATTGAAGTCCAAATGGTACGAAACTTGACAGGTGGTCTACCGGTAGTAAACCAAGGCCACTTGGCAAGTCTCGGTCCAATCCGGAAATGTTTAACCCCCACACATGAGAAGAAGGTAGAAATGATCACCGGAGGAGAACGGAGCGCCGGAATGCAAAACGGACAACGGGGGAAATGCTCGCATGCATGAGATGAACATGTATGCAAATGAAATGCACATGATGACATGATATGCAATGCAAGACATGCAAGCAAAGACAAGGCAACAACAGCGAATAACTGGACGACACCTGGCACATCGGTCTCGGGGCGTTACATGTGGCCACCGGCGCCTTTTGCTGGTGCTGGGCTTGTTCCTGGGGATTACCACGCGCTGCCGCTTGGAGCAGCGCGGGGTCTTGGCGTGGTGGTCCAGGGACGCGATCTTGGCGCACCGGCGCTGGGAGCGCGTGAGCACCTTCTTGGGGACGAGGGATCTCTTGGCAGCTCCTTTCTTGCTGCACAGGCGCCGGACATGGAGGGTCTCGCCCTGGGGTTGCGCGCCTTGGAGCCAGGGCGCCTTCTTGGGGAGGAGGTGGTGGAGGCACCTCCTGATCCCCTCCTCCTGCGCGGAATGGTGGGCGAGGTAGCGAGAGGGGCGGCAAGGGGGAGCCCCCTGTGGCACTGACAAGCTCGGTGATGCGGGCGAGCCAGTCCTCGTAGAGGTTGTCGACAGGGCGGTAATGCAAGAGCTCTCTTGCCAGGAGCAGCGCGGCGTGCGCGTCCGTGGGGGCACGACGGGCGTGGGACGATGAAGCGGCTGGAGTCAGCGGTGGTGTAGCAGTGCGGCCCTCCCGCCACACCGAAGGATGCTGGGATGAGGCCTGCTGCTCATTCCCCGCTGGGCCGGTGGCGGCGTTGGCGGCAGGCGACAGGGAACAACGAGAGCGTCCGCCGACGGGTGTCGTCTGGGCGACGCGGGTGGCGAGAGCAGCCCGGTGCTCGGTGCAAGCCCGACGAGCATCAGCCATGGACACGACGGAAGATCACATGCGAATAGCGGAAGAAGATTCCGGCGCACCCCTACCTGGCGCGCCAAATGTCAGATTTTGGGTTCCGGCAGACCCTTGAGGTTCGAACACTGGGGTGCGCGCGGAGATCTCTCCCCTACCGATCGACACCCAATCTCCTCGCGTGATCTAAGCTGGAAGCAATGAATAACACAAGGGACACGAGGTTTATACTGGTTCGGGCCACCATTGTGGTGTAATACCCTACTCTAGTGTGTGGCGAGGTGGATTGCCTCAGGGGCTGATGATGAACAGTACAAGGGAAGAATAGCCTCGCTGGAGGAGTTCTTGAGCTGGTGCGATGAACTGCTTGGGTGAGTTCAGTCGCCTCTCTCTCTCTCTCTCTCTCTCTCTCTCTCTGCTAGGGCTCCCCCAGATCTCTAGATGTCCTCCTCTCTTCTTTTCTCTCTTTCCTCTCTCCTCTCTTTTTTGGGTGGCTAGCTCTATTTATAGAAGCCCTGGGCCTCTCCCCAAATAATGAGAGGGAAGGGCACCAAAAATTGGCCATTTTGAAGGGGAACATGTAGTACAAGTTATCCTAACCAAAGGTGGTCTTCGGCTGCCAAAAGCACTGGTGATGACGCCGTCTTGGGCTCCGTGATGACCTCCATCCTGCCGCTCTGCTGGTCTTGGTCTCGTTGCACCGGAATGGTAACCTTTGCCCGATGCCTTGGCCTGTGCTTGCCCCCTTTGCACCAAAGGGGAAACAATGACACTGCGCAGGCCGGCGCCCGCCTGGCGCCCGCCTGGTCTCGATCGTCATGGCTTGCGTCACGGGCTCCTCGCGAGGTACCCCTGCCTTGATCTCTCTGCCTCCTCGTGAGCCTTCCCGATGAGGCTGCCTCTGAGGAAGCTTCCGATCATCCGTCCCGCGAGGCTTGGCCCCTTACGAGGGTCTTGAGCTTGAGCAGATGAAGATGGGTCGCGCTGGGTCCCCACTTGAGCCACGCCACAGGCCGTAGGCAGGAAAGTCTGTGGACCCCCGTTCCCAGAACGCCGACACCATCCCCCGTATATAAAGGAGTGGAGGAGGGGGAGGGCCGGCCTCTACTATGGCGCGCCCTAGGGAGTCCTACTCCCACCGAGAGTGGGATCCCCATTCCATGTAGTAGGAGTAGGGGAGAAGGAAAGGGAAGAGAGAAGAGAAGGAAGGAGGGGGCGCCGCCCCTCCCCCTAGTCCAATTCGGACTAGGCCTTGGGGGCGCACGGCCTGCTCTAGGCAGCCCCTCCCTCTCTCCCCTAAAGCCCATTAGGGCCCATATACTCCCCGGGGGGTTCCGGTAACCCCCGGTACTCCGGTTAATGCTCGAACTTACCCAGAACCATTCCGATGTCCAAACATAGTCATCCACTATATCGATCTTTACGTCTCGACCATTTCGATACTTCTCATCATGTCCGTGATCATATTTGGGACTCCGAACTACCTTCGGTCATCAAATCACATAACTCATAATACAAATTGTCATGGAACGTTAAGCGTGCAGACCCTACAGTTTCGAGAACTATGTAGACATGATCGAGACTCATCTCCAGTCAATAACCAATAGTGGAACCTGGATGCTCATATTGGCTCCTACATATTCTACAAAGATCTTTATCGGTCAAACCGCATAACAACATACGTTGTTCCCTTTGTCATCGGTATGTTACTTGCCCGAGATTCGATCGTCGGTATCCTCATAACTAGTTCAATCTCGTTACTGGCAAGTCTCTTTACTCGTTCTGTAATGCATCATCTGCAACTAACTCATTAGTCACAATGCTTGCAAGGCTTATAGTGATGTGCATTACCGAGAGGGCCCAGAGATACCTCTCCGATACATGGAGTGACAAATCCTAATCTTGATCTATGCCAACTCAACAAACACCATCGGAGACACCTGTGGAGCATCTTTATAATCACCTAGTTACGCTATGACGTTTGATAGCACACAAGGTGTTCCTACGGTATTCGGGAGTTGCATAATCTCATAGTTTGAGGAACATGTATAAGTCATGAAGAAAGCGGTAGCAATGAAACTGTAACGATCATTGTGCTAAGCTAACGGATGGGTCAAGTCAATCACATCATTCTCTAATGATGTGATCCCGCTTATCAAATGACAACTCTTTGTCCATGGCTAGGAAACTTAACCATCTTTGATTAACGAGCTAGTCAAGTAGAGGCATACTAGTGACACTCTGTTTGTCTATGTATTCACACATGTACTAAGTTTCCGGTTAATACAATTCTAGCATGAATAATAAACATTTATCATGATATAAGGAAATATAAATAACAACTTTATTATTGCCTCTAGGGCTTATTTCCTTCAGTTTTACGCCGAGCACTAGAGGGCGACAACACCTATAGCTTGGGAGCTATTGTGGCTCATCGCCTCCATCTTAATAAATTACAGGGTGAAATACATGGTGGGATTTATGCTACTCGTTTGGCAGCTCACTTCGAGGTTGAGATACGCCCTCATGATTTCCCTTTGACCAAAGTTTACCTAGACCGTGCAGCCATGGATCACCACCATTTTACTGATATCAAGTGCCCTCACATCCCCATTCCGTATAACCTGGTTTTTAGTGTGAGGACTCGCGGTGTTATTCCATTGCCTGATCCTACTTTGCTTGATTCTGTTGCCAGGGCGGATATAATGTTATGGTTAGAATTTATTCTTAATACCTCGTAGTTGCGGATGCTTTTGGGAGGGTTAATCATAAGTAGGAGGTTTGTTCACCAGATCGCCTTTATGTGCAGGTGGCTGAAGCTCTGGTGGCTAGCCGTACTGATGGGTTTGCCGAGCTAAAGCGGCAACTTCATGCGGCAGATGCCGACATCGTGCTTGTCAACAAGCGGCTTGACGGGGCACAGGGTGAGTGATTTTTCTGGTGATCATCACATAATAAGAGTAGCATGATGCCAGTATATTTAATATGTTGTGACTGCAGATGGAGCTACCACCGTGGAGACCCTTTGGGTGGAGCTTGCCCAAGCCAAGGAGCAAGCAAGGAGTAGCAATGCGGCCGCTTTAAAGGCGGCCGAAGAGTTAAGGGCCGAACAGGCCGCGCATTGCGAGAGCAAGGAAAAAATAGCCAAGATGGCTGTAGAGTTAGAAGATGCCGCTGACCGTTACCAGCTTCTTGAAGAAGAAAACTGGGCAAAGGTGATGGACCTGGAGAAGGCCCGGGTGGCTGCCAACGAAGCCCGCTCCAAAATTAGAGCGACAAGGAGGAGCTGAATCAAGCTGCAGATATCGTGTCTGGGAAGCCCTTCTTGTTGCGGACTATGTTCAGAGATCCAAAGTAAGCTCCTCTGGACCGGCTATGGAGTTCTGCGGACGCGTACATGGATTTGGCTGCAAGTGATGTTGATGCGGCAGAGTACTTCAAGGATCAGAAAGTTCCCGAAGTGGAAAAGCTGTTCTGGTCACAGTTTCACACTCTAGTCCGTCCGCTGCTGTTGAATGAGCGATTGGACGAGTGGGCCAAGCTCCATAGGTTGTCCGGACTTGCCATGAGGTCCGTTGTGGATCACTTGTGGTCGGGAGGGCCAAGGCCGAATAGCTACTTTAGCTTAGTGCAACAATTCCTTGGTGTTGTGCCATGCATCGATGTTGTAAAGAGATCAGCATGCATAGAAGGTGCGCGGATGGCCCTTGCCCGTGTCAAGACATACTGGGCGGAGATGGAGGCCACCACTGTTGCGACACAGGGTTCAGCCGTAGGCCGAGTGTCTGCCGAGCACTACTTTGAAGAAGTTCTTGAAGGCGCTCGTTCGATAGAGGCTCAATGCTCGAAGAATGTTATGTTCAAGTGACATGTATTGCCATTGTAAAAACAATATTTTATTGAATTATCAAGGTTGTATTTATACTTTTGCCTGAAAGTACTATGATGCCTCTTGTGCGACCGTTTATGTATATATGTGTATAACCTGAAAGTTTGCAGTCGTCGGCTTCCGCCCCCACGCATATAATGCGGGGGTGTTCACGAAAAATGCATATCCACACTTGATCCAACGTCTTGGTCCATTTAAGGAGGTGATAGCGCAGCGAATGAGGCAATCGGACTATATTTCTTTAACACTTTCACTAAGCCATAGGAGTTTGACTGTGGGGCTACTATATATCCCCTGGTACTTCTGCGCTCGTCCGAATACGGGTCGCGTACGTACATGACCGGGAAACGGCCCTTGTTAATGCGGAGGAATCCTGAAGATTCCGATGAGTCATCGAGTGGTTGACCAGTCTCTCGCTATATCATCACAGTCAGTTTTCGGCTTTCTCTACTGAGGTGCTCACCCGGATGAACCAGGGCACAATCGCATTAGTTCTCCCAGTGCTACCTTAGCCGATATAATGGAACGTAAGGTACCAAAACGTGGGAGCTGGGCAAACCCAAAGACCAAAGACATGATTCGGAGTTGATGCATATAAGGCCAAACTCATGACGCTGAACACTCCCTAAGGTGTTCGGTCTTTATAACATATACCGGGCTAAACAATGCCCTTAATAAGAAACCCCATGTGTCCAGGTACGTGCAAAATTCTGGTGTGGCCACATGCCAATAACGCTAGCATCCTTCTCGGTTGTGTGGAGTATCCGGAGGATGTGAGCAACAAGAGACAGTAAAAAAGGTTTATGCAGGGTCTTAATCTAAAAAGAAACCTTTGGGCGGGTCCCTGCTACACGTCTGTGCCTGTGTCTCCATTGTGCCATGTCCTGGACGGGTGTAGCACGTTTTTCATTTGCAAAAGGAAAGAACTTAGGTGAAAGTTGTCGTGCCAAAAAGAAGAATTGGTTATTCTCAATGAACAATCAAAATTCAAGAGAAGCCTAGTTGAGCCGGGTTGGCCCTGATTACATGCGGGAAGCCCCTGGTATCATTTTATGAGGGTTCAAAAACCAATCTCATGTATATATGATGGAATGCCGGATTCGTCTAACCGTGTCCGTTGTCTTAACGACCTGCCATTTTTTCTGGTTGGTGAGGCCGTCTAGTTCGCGACTGTTAGAGCCGCCGTGTCCTCTTCCGTACATAAAAACGTTTGGTATTTCTGCTAACTGTGATGATGCCACGTGGACCGGGCATCTTGAGCTTGATGAAAGCATAATGCGGTATTGCGTTAAAATGAGCGGAAGCCGCCCTTCCGAGTAGTGCTTGATAATCACTTCGGAATGGAGCAATGTGAAAAGTTAACGTTTCGCTTCGGAAGTTATCGGGAGAACCGAATACCACCTCTAGTGGTAGAGAGCCCGTACAGCGGGCCTCTTGGCCTGGTATTACTCCCTTCAAGGTAGTATTACTGTGGCTTATTTGTGTCGGGTCTATCCCCATTTTGCGGACTGTGTCCTGATATATCAGATTTAGATCACTGCTGTCGTCCATGAGGACTCTTGTGAAATGGTACCCATTTATTATTGGGTCTAACACCAAGGCCGTCAGTCCTTCGCGCCGGATATTTGTATCGTGATCCCTACGATCAAAAGTGATCGGGCAGGCCAACCGGGGGTTGAACCTAGGGTTGACGGGCTCTATGGCGCGTGTGCATCGAAGTGCAAGATTGATTCTCCTCTTTGTCACATGGATCACGTTTACAGTTTTAACCTCTGGTGGGAACTTTTTCTGTCCTCCGGTGTTTTGCTGGCGAGGTTCATCCTCATCTTCGCTTGGTGTCTCTTCCCCTTTGTGTTCAGCGTTTAGCTTACCGGCCTGCTTGAAGACCCAGCATTCTCGATGGATATGATTTGCAGGTTTGTTTGGGGTGCCGTGAATCTGACATAGTTTGTCAAGAATTTTGTTTAGGCCAGATTGTCCTTCTCTGCTGCCTATGAAAGGCTTTTTCCGCTGACCTGGTCAGGAGCCCCTGAATCCGGCGTTTACCGCCGTGTTATCTAGGCTAACTTCTTTATTTCGACGCTTGTTTTTGTTGCATCGTGGTTTACCATTGCCATCCCTGACTTCGGATGTGCTTGGGTCACTGGTGCTGCTACGGGCCAACCAGATGTCCTCACCTGCGCAAAAGTGGGTCATGAGGCTTGTTAGGGCTGCCATTGTTCTTTGTTTTTCTTGACCGAGGTGTCTAGCGAGCCATTCATCTCGCACGCTGTGTTTAAAAGCTGCTAAGGCTTCGGCGTCCGGACAATCGACGATTTGGTTCTTCTTGGTGAGGAACCTGTCCCAAAGCTTTCGGGTGGACTCTCCGAACTGTTGGATTATATGACTTAAATCGTCTGCATCTGGAGGTCGGACATAAGTCCCTTGAAAATTGGCCCGAAAAGCATCCTCGGGCTCCTCCCAACTTCCAATTGAGTTTTTGGGGAGGCTTTTTCAGCCAGTGCCGAGCTGGCCCTTTAGGCTTGAGGGGCAAGTATTTAATGGCATGGAGATCATCTCCATGAGCCATATGAATATGGAGGATGAAGTCCTCTATCCAGACTCTAGGGTCTGTGGTTCCATCGTACGCCTCTATGTTCACCGGTTTGAATCTCTCCGGGAATTCATGATCTAGCACCTCATCAGTGAAACATAAGGGGTGTGCGGCACCCCTGTATTGGGATGCGCCATGGTGTTCGGACGGTTGTAGTATTCGGTGTTGGTTGTGTACCGTAGCGCGCTTCCTAGATCCACAGATAGATCTGGTCACGCCGGATTTTTGACGCAAGTTCTCACGTAGATCGTGTGTTGACTTATGCGCGACTTTGTTAGCCGCTCTATCGTGTTCTTAGGGTGGTGGATCCGGCCGGTTGGCCGTATCACTTTTCGGCTGTATGGGCTCTAAGGCCTAATCGTCGAATTCCGGTAATAGCTTGCGCTTTGGATAGCTATTTTTATGGTAACTTCCACCATACTTTGTTACTTTGTTCCACTTGTTGTTGAGCGTATCTTGTGCGACCTTGAGCCTTTGCTTCTGTTTCTTCAGGCTCCTCGCTGTGGCAATAAGTCTTATGCGGAGGTTCTCTTGCTCCAAGTGTGTTTTCGGGATGATGCGTGCATCTTTGTCTGGACTATTTTCTTCCCTAGACGGGGATTGATGAGGCTTATCTTTGACGTCATCGTGTTCGGACGTCGGATCCTTACTATGTTTGTAGTTTGCATCTTGATCGTGTTCTGCCACCAGGGTGGTGCAGTTGTTGTTTCTTCTAGAGTCATGTGGACTATTATTTCCTCTTGCGCTGCTATTGCTGTTTTTGCTATGGCGGGACTTCGAGCAGCGCCGCTGACGTCGGCGCTTGGGTTGCTTGGAGGGTGTGTCCTCCGCTGTCTCTTCGTCATGTGATGAAGTAGAGGTCCAGCGCCCTGTGGGCAATGGTTCCGGTTCATCTCCTGCATCGTCGTCCATACCATTGATGTCTTCGGGGTCGAAGTCGAGCATGTCGGTTAAGTCGTCGACAGTGGCTACTAAGTGGGTGGTGGGTGGGCAGCGAATTTCTTCGTCGTCCGCATCCCATTCTAGCCGTACATAGTTCGGCCAAGGTTCTCCTGACAGGGAGAGAGACCTTAATGAATTTAGCACATCTCCGAAAGGTGAGTGCTAAAAGATATCCGCGGAGGTGAACTCCATGATCGGCGCCCATTCAGATTTGACGGGCACGGATGTGAACGGCTCGGAGTCCGTGGCCGAGGATAAATCCAGTGGTTCGGCGACGCGGCTCTCTAAAGGGGTGAAGTCAGTATCTGGCTCTATCGCCGCTGAGAGTGTGGCCTCCATGGCGGGGTCTATCCCTCCGCTCTCGGGTGGCGCGATTTGCTCAGGATTAACGGCCGGAGTAGCTGGGGATGCGATCTCCCGAACAGTGTCCAACAGCAGAGTTACGTCTTGCTCGTCGCGACTGTGCGGCGCGTCTGGCATGGGCTCGAGTCCGTCGAAGATCAAGTCCCCGCGGATGTCGATCGTGTAGTTCAAGTTTCCAAATCTGACCTGATGGCTAGGGGCGTAGCTTTCGATCTGCTCCAGATGGCCAAGCGAATTGGCCCGCAGTGTGAAGCCGCCGAATACGAAGATCTGTCCGGGGAGGAAAGCCTCACCCTGGACCGCATCACTATCGATGATCGAAGGAGCCATCAAGCCTTATTGTGACGACATAGTGGAACTCTCAATGAAAGCACCAATGTCGGTGTCAAAACCGACGGATCTCAGGTAGGGGGTCCCGAACTGTGCGTCTAAGGCAGATGGTAACAGGAGGCAGGGGACACGATGTTTACCCAGGTTTGGGCCCTCTTGATGGAGGTAATACCCTACGTCCTGCTTGATTATTCTTGATGATATGAGTATTACAAGAGTTGATCTACCACGAGATCAAAGAGGCTAAACCCTAGAAGCTAGCCTATGGTATGATTGTTTGTTGTCCTACGGACTAAACCCTCCGGTTTATATAGACACCGGAGGGGGCTAGGGTTACACAAGGTCGGTTACAAAGGAGGAGATATACATATCTGTATTGCCTAGCTTGCCTTCCACGCCAAGTAGAGTCCCATCCGGACACGGGATGAAGTCTTCAATCTCGTATGTTCATAGTCCAACAGTCCGGCCAAAGGATATAGTCCGGCTGTCCGGAGACCCCTTAATCCAGGACTCCCTCACACCCACATATCAAATTATCAAAGTATCGAACGCGAATTAAACCAACATGATGAAAGTGACTAGATGAAATTCCCGTGTACCCTCAAGAACGCTTTGCTTATCATAAGAGACCGTTTTGGCCTCTCCTTTGCCTCAAAAGGCTTGGGCTACCTTGCTGCACTTTTGTTACTACTATCGTTACTTTATCGTTACAAATTATCTTGCTATCAATCTACTCTGCTACTTACAATTTCAGCACTTGCAGACATTACCTTACTGGAAACCACTTGTCATTTCCTTCTGCTCCTCGTTGGGTTTGACACTCTTACTTATCAAAAAGGGCTACAATTGATCCCCTATAGCTGTGGGTCATCAGCCCCCAGTCCTTAGCGTCTTCATTGTAGCTTCGATGGAATTCTCACCCTCAAGTTCATGTTCATTGTGCTCTTCAACAACTTCTTTACTTGAAAGCTTGATCCCATCACCTGCAGTTTTTACCTACTCTTTAAATGGATCGGCTTGAAGCAGCCGATGCAAAAACTTTTTTCCATCAGGACCAATCGGAATAGACTAGTCATCTCTTGGTGTTTCAACAAATTTCAATCGTCCCTTTTCAATGGCCAATTTAACTATTTGACGAAACATGTTGCAATCCTCAAAATTATGCTTGAAGGAATCATGCAACTTACAATACATTCATCCTTGGATAGATGGCTCAACATCGTGATCAAGAATTCTTATGTAATTATTTTGCAACAAAAATCAAATATTTGGTCACACATGCTTGAACTGAAGGTAAACTTCTTGTTTTCTAGCCGATCTTGCTGTGTGAACGGCTTTGGAGATAAGCAAACAAATGGTTCAGATTTGGAATCTGCCCATTCAGCTATGCATTGTGTTTTCCACTCTATCTCTGCTGTCTTTGGATAAGATATTATATTAGCATCGGATTTCTCAAAAGAATTTAAACTTGGCTTTAAATTTCTGAAACGAAGATAGTTAGAATATACATGTCTCAATAGGTACCATGTGTAAGCCAAGTGGGAAATAACCAAAGATACCCAATTGGATATGAACTTCAGATAAAGCAATGGGGAAAGCCTTAGTTGCAACAAGAAGTCCCTATCGGTCTTTATAATGGAGCAATGGGTTGACCGATATGTTGTATAATAATTTTATTGCTAACAACTAAATTATCCTTCTTCATTGGTCTTTCAAAGTTACTTATGAGAGTATTTCTTATAGATGCATCAATAATGAAGTTGCGACCAAATCTGAAAATAGGTAAATTACTCGCTAGACATACCTCTTCAATTATGTTGGGAGAGCACGATGGTTGTATCACTTGAATAATACTTTGTTCCACTTTTGAATGACTCTCCAATGCCCTGGCATCCTCTTTTTCTTTGATAGATTCGGTACACATACTATTTGATTCAGCTTTTTCAATAACCGATTTTTCTTTGTTACCTGAATCAATAATTTTCTCTTTTTGAATTTGCAAGGCTTCTCGCTCTTGTCTTATTTTAGCACACATCTCAGCTTGGCGAGCTTTAAACCTTTTCATCTCAATTTCCATCCAGTCCTCATGAGATTGCCCCCCAATACTTTGATACTCTTTAGGCAATGAGTTGCCGAAACTTTGCAATTGTTTAGGGGGTACATTGGTTGCTACAGAGCAAGGCGAATGCATCATTTGCACAACTCTTGCTTTTACAGTAGCAAATTCATGAGGCTTTCCGCTTTCTATTAGTTCTTGGTGAATAGAGTTGCACAAATCCCAAGAGAATGTAAGCTTGTTTTCCATTACCTAGTCTGGATACGGTTGCCCCCCTAATGCCTCTAGACTCTTTCGGCAATGACATGTTGCCAAAATTATGTAATTGTGTAGGGGGAACATGATATGCCACGGTAGTAGATGAACACACATGTGATCCTATAGAATTTTCACTTATTCAGCTATTTGCGTGAAGGTGCGAAGCTGAATTATGAATACCTACAGTTTCATATGGTGCCAAAGAATTAGTAGCATGAGGTGTAGCATATGATTGTTTAGGGCAATTGGGCAAATAACTAGTAGTAGCATGGCTAATTCCCCTATCTACCGGCATGTTTGGACATACTGCAAGTTATTTGCCGATGAATAAAAAGGTGAAACACTTTGTTGCATGCTATTGGAAATTTTAACATGAGGTGTTTCAAATTGATTACCTAAACCCAATGTCGTGGTGGGCGCACAGCAGAGGCCATGGGATGGCTAAAGAGAGGAGGAGGCTCGAGGGCACTGGTGGGCTCCAGAGGCGAGGTCGGCATGAGCGAGCACGGGACGCAAGACATACCCAGGTTTGGGGCTCTCCGGAGAGATAATACCCCTAGTCCTGCCGAGTGTGGTTTATATGTTACAGTACAGGGTTGCTCCGTGAGCTGTATCGGGGAGGAAGAAAGGTAGGCCAAGGCTTGGGCTGCTCCCTTCCTCTGTGTCTGTGTGATGCAGAATAGTTCCCGCCCGTTGCATGAGGGCTCCTAGGGGGTTTTATAGGTTAACCCCCCAGGGGTACAATGGTAATGTTACATGGTTCTAGGGCCGGGTCGTCAGCGTCTAGGAACTCGGTGCTAGGACCCGCCAGGTACCAGGTCTCGCCGGATTCCCCGAGCATGGGACCCATCGGGTACGGGGGCACTGTTGGCCGTCTTGTCGATCGTCAGGGCGTGGCCGAGTTGAGTCGGCTATAGTGGCGCTTCGTCAGGTTGCCGCTTGCTGGCGTCATGGGTGACGATGGGTGCATTGTTGCCGCGCTGAGCCTGTTCAGCGGGTAGGTGGGGGCACTATTGCCTTGTTCGGCTGACTAAAGGCATGGGCGGGGCACTGTGGCTTCGGTCATCAGTTGGTGGCGACTCGTCCCAGAGTACGGCTGGGATGGGACAGTCACTGACCCTTTGGCCGGGTTGGAGTGCACGCCAAGGGGAGTTGGCTTGTTGGATAAGTCTTGGTGCGTCGGGCTTGGCCGCCTTGGGCTGGCTTGTTGGAGAAGTCTTGAGGATTAGGTCGGGTCGAGGGGGCTTGGCCGGGTCGAGCGACCCGGCCGAGCGTGAGCCGTCTTGAGGGGCGATGTCGGCCCCGTTGTCTTTTCAAAGGATCCGGGTTCCGTTGCCTGCCCGGGGTCCATCTCCCTGATAGTAGTCCCCGAAGCTGTGAAGGTCCGCCGTCTTCGGATGGAAGGGCCTTCGTAGTTTCCCCTTTGAAGGAGGTGAATCTTAAGGCTGCCCGATCCGGCAACACCCACTGTGTGCCGGCTTTCGGAAGCCGGATCGCGTCATCTTGACAGTGGCGGGAAACCAAGGAGTCGGCCGAATCTTGGAGGCAATCTTTCGGGCCTCACGCCGGCGCCACGTGGCCTACGGGAGCCAGAGGGGCCTGACAGGCCACGCGTGTGATAAGATAGGGCGATGCATAGAGGCCCATGGCCGTGCGCCTACGGCCCATGCACGTAGATTTATTGCATCGTCCGCGAGTCGGTTGCCATTCTCGAGGCAGATATTGCGCGTGTACGTGCGTAGTTATTGCGGGGAAGTGGGGGAGGCGAGCGCAAACGATCCCACTTCCCCAGGTTTGGAACCATGGCTTATAAATTGGGGCGAGGAGTGGGCGGTGGAAACCATTCTCACCCGCGCCCCCTGCCTTCGTCTTCCTTCATCTGCTTCTTGTGAGCGTCGCACACTATGACGCCCGTTGCTTCGAGGAGAGCCTTGAGGTCACCTTCTTCTTCTTATCTCGCTTCTTCGTCGATGGCGCTGCCGTCGGGCTCATGGATGGGCTCGACCGTCACCCTCGACGATATCGCCCACCTCCGCGCCACCAGGCGCCTGCCGGGGGAGACGGAGGTCGTCGCCCGCCCGCCGCAAGGCGAGCGGGAGCCGCGACCCGAGGGCATGGAGCGGGTTGTCTTCCTCCCGCACTTCGAGTGCGGGTTTGGGCTTCCCGCGAGCGGCTTCTTTCATGATTTCCTAAAGTTCTTCGAGCTCCAGCCTCACCATCTGGGTGTCGGCGCCCATCGTGCAGCTGTCCGGCTTTGTAACCCTCTGCGAGGGGTACCTAGGGGTCGAACCTTTGATCGACCTCTGGGTGCGCTTCTTCTCCCTGAAGCAGCAGGGGCCGAGGGCCGGGGAGATGTCGGAGTGCGGGGCCGCCGTCATCTCCAAGCGGGCGGGCGCTGACTGCCCGAAGATGCCGCTGGAGGATTCTGCCAAGAAGTGGCAGAACTCTTTCTTCTACGTCCGCAACCTTCGCGCGGATCGTATGAACCTACCGCCCTTCGTCAACTCACCGCTGAAGGAGAAGCAAAACTGGGGGTACTACCCCAAGCGCCCGTCACAGGAGGTGCTCAACCTGTGCGAGCGGGTGTCGGTGATGAAGGAGCGGGAGGGGCTCACTGGCACCGACCTCATCACCGCCTTCATCGTCCGCCGGGTGCTGCGGCTGCAGCAGCGCAGCCATCCCATCGGTGAGATGACCGGCCTCCAGGACCCCAACCGCATGGCGAACACGCAGCTGGGCGCGGACCTGGTCACGCGCCGGGTCAACGACATATCCAAGGCCAACCTGCAGGGCGACTAGGCATTCAGGAAGGCCCCGTATAGCCACGTGAACCCGGCACCCTCGGTGAGTCCTTGGTCTCCATTCTTTGTTGGTGCTTATCTTCTTATTCGTCCTGACGCAACACGGGAAGTGCTTCTGAATGCCATCCCGCATCCTTATGACCAGGCGCGGGCGCAGGTGGTGTGTGCTGCCTCGGAGGATCCCGAGGCCCACAGTGGAGAGTTGGAGGCGGCACCTGACACGGGCGCGGGCGCGGGGCGCCGAGCTGGTAAGCCTTGTGCTTTCTAGTGCTTTCTTTTTGAACCGCCCGATCGCCGGGTCGAGGGCTGACATGAGCCGTTGATGTAGCGGCGTTGGGTGGAGGAGGCAGCGGCGCGGTCGAGGCGGGGTCACCTCGGAGAGCACCGGCGGTGAGGCGGCCGCATGGGAAGGACAATGTCGTGCTGCGAGCCCCGGACAAGAAGCGCGCAGCGGACCTGGCCGGGGTGGCGAAGCCAGACAGCAAGAGGAGGAGCGCCGTGCCGCATGAGAGGGTGGCGAGACCCATCGTCTCGGTGGTGCCGGGGTAAGCTTTTCTTCTAGCTCGGACCGAGTTGCCGAGCGGCTCTGCTTGTCTCGTATTTACTTCATCTTGTGTTTCAGGTCGCCGATCTCACACGCGGTGGCGGCGGCGGATGCAGCGTCCGCCGAGGGCGCTGCGTTCTGGAGGAGCCGGTCTGGCACCGTCGACCGGGACGAGGAGGAGGAGGGGCGGGCAGATCCGGACCTTGGTCTGGACCCGTCCGACATCGAAGGCCTGGCCTGGCGGGACCGGAACCGGGCCGAGGCGGAGCTGCTGTAGCGTCGACCCAGGCCGGGGTTAGCGCCGCGGCGGCGTGGGCGGGAGCCGGTGAGGAACCGTCATGGCCGGAGATGCCGGCGGGGACAGTGGCGGTGGTGACGGCCTTTGTGCCGTTGTCGGAGGGGGAGCGCGGCCACGACGGCCGCGTGGACGCAATGGACCACGACCGGGAGGTTGTGGTCATTGGGGACGGCATCCCGCCACGAACTGATGTGGTTGAGCGGGCGGGGGCCAGCGGAGGCGGCGGTGACACCGTCTTGGGGGAGGCATCGCAAACGGCACCGGTGGGGACGGCCCGGGCGCCGGCGAGCGAGATGCCGTTGGTGGTGGAGCCGCGAGCCAGTCGGCCCACCGAGCCAGCGTCGGAGCATGCCCTGGTGCTCAAGCCCGGGGGTCGTCGGGCTGCCGGGTCGCAGCCGGCACAGAGCGGGACCGGCAAGGTCTTCTTCGGGCCCCCGACCCAGGAGGAGGCGGCGATAACCGCCGTGACCCGGCGCCTGCGAGAGCGGGCGGACCGGATCCAGACCTTCGCCCAGGCCAAGGTCGAGGCGACGCAGGAGCTGGTGCGCGTCGTGCTTGTAAGTTTCCCTCGCATTCTTCTTTTCCTTCTTTACTGACTCTACTTTGTGGGGGCGTGCCAGCGCACCCACTGGGTGTAGCCCCCGAGATTCGGGCCAACTGCATAGTAGTTGGGTCGAATCTTATCTTGATGTCTTGTATTGATCACTGTTTTTTGCAGCAACTGGACGCCTACCGGGTCAGCGTCTTCAACCGACTACTTGAGACGCACCGGCGTCTCAAGGAGCGGCTCGCCGCCAAGGAGGAGGAGCTCCGTGCTGCAGCAGGTATTTGTCTTGCATGCTCTTTTCTAGTGGGGGCGCACTAGCGCACCCATTGGGTGTAGCCCCCGAGATTCGGGCCAACAGCATAGCAGTTGGGTCGAATCTTAAAGTAGCACTTTGTTTCTGAGTTTCTTTTCTACAGCCGAGGTGCTGTCTTGGAGGACCCGGCTGGTCCGGGCCGGCTTCCACTATGACCGGCTCGTTGCTGACGCCGGTCGGCTTGGAGCCGAAGTGGAGAGGGCGAGGGCGGAGGCGACGGGAGCCCGGCGGGCGCTCGACGAAGCCAGCCGGCTGCAGGAGCAGCTGGAGGGCAACAAGGGACGCCTCGAGGCCGAGGTGGAGCGGCTCAAGGCGGAGGCCGCCAAGGTCGTGGAGGCATAGCAGGCCCTTTCTGAGGCGGACCAGCAAGGAGGCAAGGTGGCCGATGACAAGGTGTAGCTCTAGGCCGAGGTGGAGCGCCTGAAAGCGCTGGTGGCCACGGTGGAGGAGACCCGGCGCCGCGAGGAGGCCGAGAAGGCGGCCAAGGATAAGGACGCCGAGCTGAAGGTGGCCCTTGCCAAGGTCGCCAACCTGGAGAAGGCGCTCCAGGAGTGTGACCGCACCATCGCCCGAGAGCGGCGCGGTACGTTGCTCGAAACGCAGCACCTGGAAGAGTCCTTCTCCAGTATGTGCTTTCCTTCGGTTTTGTTGTTACCGGGTTGGGACTCCGGCTTTTCTTTCTTAGTGACTTTCTTCCAACTTGCTTTTCTCTTCGACAGGGGCCTTCCCGGAGACGCGCCGGCTGGCGGAGGAGGCGCTCCGCTTTCAGCGCGACCCACAAGGAATCGTCGGCTCCGGGACTGACCCGCGGGTGGCCTGGACCTTCCCGAAGATCGTGGCCGCCGCTGAGGCCCGTCTGCGAGTCCTAAGCAAGCAGATGGGGTAGCTCTCTGAGGCCGGCGCGGCAATAACGGCGTCCCTCTGGTCGGGTGCCGTCATGTCAAATAGCTTCACGTGGCTGGCGCGGTGGTTGGAGGCGGGCCCGGACCGTCTTCATGAGTGGCGGGTTTCTGCCGCCCGTGCCGGTGTCGAGACGGCACTTCGGTTCGTGTTGTCTTGGCATTCGGACCTGGCGCTGGATGCGCTGATGGGCCAGCAGGCCGGCTCGGAGAGCCAACTGCAGGCAGAGGCCGGACGGATCACCGCCCGGGCCAGCTATATCGTTGGGTTCGCCTTCCACGATGAGTTCCAGCCAGAGGGGCGGAGGATGACGGAGTCGTGCCTGCTAAGGACTGCGGCCTTCTTTTGAACGACCCGGAGGGTAGCTCTGAGGAGACGGGCATCTACTGCGACGCGGACGCCGGGGAGGATGATGCCGGCACCTCGGCGCACCCGGGGGCTGCGCGATCCGGTGACGGAGATGCCTGATTTAACTTTGTAAAAAATTGTTAGGTAGCAGGTCCACCCACCCAGTGGGGGTCGACTTGGGTGTAATGAACTCTAGCCTTGGGCCTATTTCTGAATTTACGATGTATGAGCCTTATGAATGTTTGTGCCTTTGCTTTTCGTTTTTTTCGAGCCGTTCTCCTGCATTCTTCCCTCTTGGGCTTCTCCCCCGCGAGTCTGATGGACGAGGCTCCAGTCCGTGACAAAGGGTTCGGCTTTTGAGAGGAGCGTGTAGTACTTAGGCTTTCGTAATGTTGAGCGCAAGCGAAAACACCCACTAGGCCGGCCCGCGGCAACCCGGTAGGGCCAGGTTGGCGTGCGGCCGGTCGCCTGGTGGCTTAGAGTGGCGGGGCCGGGTCGAGCGACCCGTCAGCATGCGAAAACCTCGTGGATGCCAGCGCTCTTGCTCTTTCTCTTTGAAGCCTTTTTCTCGCAACTTCTCCCCCTTTGGGTTTCCCCCCGCGAGTCTGACGGCCGAGGCTCCGGTCCGTGACAAGGGGTTCAGCCTTTGGGAGGAGCGTGCGATATTTAGCCTTTCAAAACGTTGAGCGCAAGCGAAACACCCACTGGGCCAGCTGGCGGCAATCCGGCGGGGCCGGGTTGGCGAGCAGCCGGTTCTGCGGTAACTTTAAAGTGGCGGGGCCGGGTTGGGCGACCCGATGGCTCTTGACTTAGTGCTCGCGGCGCGCTGGTGCTCTGGTCTCGTGAGCTTGCCAGCCAATAGCCGAAGCCGGTTCTGCGGCTCAAGGCGAAGCGGGAGGCCGTGACAATCCAATGCATTAGGAGCCGCTAAGGGAAGCGGCGGGTGGCCAAGCCGGCCAGCCCCCGAGCCCCTGGGTCGAGCGAGTCGACCTGGCGTTCGGGTTGGCTTACTAGAAAGGTAATGCACAAATGTGGGGGACACAATAGCTTGGTCGCGAAAAGGGCAGCCCCCGAGCGTCGTTCGGGGCCCCCAGAGTTTTCAGATGATTACAAAAGGCAGCGATACATACGTGCATACGGCTAACTGTAAAACGGGCGGAGGAGCTCCTTGTTCCATGGCCGGGTTGTTTCTTCGCCGGTGGTGTCCCTCTTGCACTTGTTTGACTTGCGGGCGTCGATGAGGTAGTACGCATTGTGATTGCACAAGGCCTTGTTGATGATGAAGTGGCCCTCGCACGGGGAGGATAGCTTGTGTTAGCCGGTCTGCTGCTGGACGAGTCGGAGGACGAGGCTTGATTTTCTTGCTATGGTAGTGCCTCAGTCCTTGCTGGTAGATGGCCGAGCGACTGAGCGCTAGGAGACGTGCTTCTTTGAGCAGGTCGACGCCGTCTTCGCGAGCTTCCTTGGCTTCGGCTTCCGTGTACATCGTGACGCGTGGCGAGTCGAAGGATGACGGCTTCTACTCCATAGACGAGGAAGAATGGGGTGAACCCGGTCGACCGGTTTGGCGTGGTGCGGAGACTCCAGAGGATGGCCGGTAACTCGTCGAGCCAGCTGCCGGGTGAACGGACGAGTGGCTCGACGAGCCGCGGCTTGATGCTGGATATGATGAGGCCGTTGGCCTGCTCGACCTGGCCGTTGGACTGCGGATGTGCAAAGGAAGCCAGGTCGAGGCGGATGCCGGAGATGGAGCAGTACTGCGTGAGCGCGCCCTTGGCGAAGTTGGTGCTGTTGTCCATGATAATGTTGTTCGGCATGCCGTGGCGCACTGTGATGTCCTTGATGAACCAAACGGTCGTCGGGCCATCCAGCTTCTTGATTGGCCTTGCTTCGATCCATTTGGTGAACTTGTCCACCGCCACCAGCAAATGTGTGATGCCACCTCGGGCAGTCTTGAAGGGTCCCACCATGTCGAGTCCCCAGACCGCAAAGGGCCAGGCGATCGGGATGGTCTGGAGTGCTGACGCCGGCTGGTGGCTGTGCTTGCTGAAGCGCTAGCATCCCTCGCACTTGATGACGAGCGACTCTACGTCTTCGAGGGCCGTGGGCCAGTAGAAACCATGGCGGAAAGCCTTGGCCGCCAGGGATCTCGAGGTGGCGTGGTGCCCATACTCGGCCTGGTGTATGTCGAGGAGGATCTCAATGCCCTCGTCCTGCTCGACGCAGCGTTGGAACACGCCAGTGGAGCTGTGCTTGACGAGATCGTTATTGATGATGCCGTAGGCGGACGCTCGATGCTGTACCTACCGAGCTTTGGTCTCGTCCATGGGGAGGACCCCGTTTTCCAGGAACTCCGAGATTGGCAGGGCCCAGGATGGCGCCGTCACCACAGCGAAGATTGCCACTTTTTCGGGATCCGGGTCGGCGGCCCCCGAGCCGGGTTTGGCAGCCCTCGGGCCGGGTTGCGGCGCGGCCAGGTCGGTTGGAGCAGTCCCCGGGCCAGGTTGAGGCGCGGCCGGGTCAGTTGGAGCAGTCCCCAGGCCGGTTTGAGGCGCGTCCGAGTCAGTTGGAGCAGTCCCCGGGCCGGGTTGAGGCGCGGCCGGGTCGGTTGGAGTAGGCCTTGTTCAGGCTGGTGTAGTCGATACACATGTGCCAGGTCTTTATCTTCTTCGAAACGAGGACTGGGTTGGCCATCCACTCGGGGTGAAATACTTCCATGATGAAGCCGTCCGCCAGAAGCTTGGCGACCTCTTCACCAATGGTCCTTCTCTTCTCTTCAGAAAAATGTCACAGGGGTTGACGGACGGGCTTGGCGTCCTTGCGGACATGGAGTTTGTGCTCGGCGTACTTCCTCGGGATACCTGTCATGTCCTTTGGGGTCCATGCAAAAACATCCCAATTCTCACAATGGAAGTCGACGAGCTCGCCTTCCTATTTGCTGTCGAGGCGGGTGCCTACGATAACATACTTGCTGCAGCTGGGGTCTTCCGGATTCAGCTTCACTTTCTTGGTTTCCTTGGAGGGCTTGAACGAGGCCTTGTCGGTCGGGTCCTTGGCTAGGACGGATGCGGCTGACGCCTCTTGGGCCAGGGCGACGATTCGGTCGAGCTGGCGCCGCTCCTCGGCTACGACCAGCGACTCAGCCAGCTTGGCATCGTCTCGGGTGCGTTCCACGGACTTGCGGTAGTCGCCCATGATAGTGATGAGGCCCTTTGGACCCGGCATATTTATCTTCAGATAGGCATAGTGGGGAACCGCCATGAACTTGGCAAGCGCGGGCCGGCCCAGCAGCACATGATACACGCTGGACAGGTCCACCACCTCGAACCAGATCGGCTCGCGTCGAAAGTGGTTGTTGTCCCGAACAGGACGTCGAGCCGGATCTGGCCGATCGGGGAGCAGGAGAGGCCGGGAACGATGCGTGCAAAACCGTTCGGGTCGGCTCCAAATCCTTGGCCTCGAGGCCGAGCTTGGTCATGGGGTCGCGGTAGAGGATGTTGATGCTGCTGCCGCCGTTGATGAGCACCCAGGATAACTTGCACATGCGTTGAGGCGCGACGATTGTGGGATCGAGGACGAGGGCGTAACCACCCAGGTTCGGCATGACGGCCGGGTGGTCCTGTCGAGTCTAGGTGACCGGGTGCTCCGACCAATGCATGTACTCCGTCTTGGCCGGGATGACGGTGTTCACCTCCTACCGAAGGAGGCGCTCGCTGCGCTTGTTGTCACCTATGCTGGTGAAGACGACGTAGGTTGTGTTCTGGGCCGGGTAGGCGTCGTCGCGCATTGCACCGCCGGCCGGGGGCGATGGTGAAGGTGGAGGCGGCTGCCTGCTCCTGGAGCCGGGGCCGGAGGAGGCGGGACGTCGCCCCTCATGATGCGCTTGGTGATGGCACACTGCCGAAGCGTGTGCGTGGACGGCCTCGCACCGCTGTGGTGCTTGCAGGGAGCGTCGAGCATCTCCTCGAAACTCATGGCGGGTAGCCATGTCGTCTTGCCGGTCTGCCGGCGCTTGGCGGCTGGGTCAGCTGCGGGCGCCTCCTCGGCGGCCGCGACAAGCCGGTTGTCGTAGCGCTGAGCCGGCTGATGGGACTTGTGCTTATTTTTCTGTTGGTTGTGCTGCTGTCGGCTTCCTTTACCGGTCGGCTTCGGAGGGGGAACCGACTTTGCTTTGCCGGCTTCGTCCAGCGCCACCTGGATCTTCATGGCGGAGTCGGCAGTGGCGTACTTGTCCGCCGTCACCATGAGCGTGGCCATGGTGGCCGGCTCGGAGCGCAAGAGCTCGTGCTTCAGAAGGGTACCGTCCCGGCACCCGTTGACGAAGTATTGGATTGCTTGGACTTCGTGGATGCCCTCGTAGCTGTTATGGCTTCACGGGGCCTCAAATTTATGATTCCGATAATTTACCCGGATGATAGTCCGGACGTTCGGGTCATTCATCCGGCCTCCGGCCGGATGATCCGGTCAAATACTATTGCAGCCCACTGTTTTGTCTGTAACTTTTGCATACAACCTTGGATGGGGACGACTTTTGTATCAAAATCATCCGTTTCGACGAGACGAAGAACTTTGCAGTTGAAATTTTTTTCATTCAAGGCCATATTAATTAGTTTTCATGCCATTTTCTAATCTAATGTCAACACAGGTATCTTCGAAATTGTCATATCTTTTGCACTTGAGCTCCGTTTTGGTCCATCTTCATATTTATTTCGATCATCTTGAAGAGGGCCATCAAATGGTGACATGAACTCATAATTTTAACCTCATCCCATTATAGACTCAAGTCACTCTTTGCGATCATGCCATTTTTGAGCGTCAATAAAGCGGCTCTTGGTTAGTAGCCACCTGCAACACGAGACCCAAGACGCTTTGTGATGTTGTAAAGTGGGCCAACTACTGATAAATTAGTACATATCTAAAATTTACTATTGTACATGCCAGCTATGTGGTTGGCTCTAAATGATATGGCAACTCCTTATAGTCGATTGTTGGTTGTATTATACCATGCTCTTAGCAACAAATACTAAACACCTATGCATTGGGGAGATTAATTTCTAAGCTTTTTAATGCACTTAGCACCTCACCTTAGGTTGGTCATAGTGGGGAGTATCATATACTAGTATCATGCATATGATACTAGTGTATGACACTACATCTGTAGTGCATAGTATCATAGATTACTATCATAGGTGGTCTCATTTATTGTCATGCATGACACATAGTAGCATAACATTTATTATGATACAATATCTGTTGGGGAACGCAGTAATTTCAAAAAAAATCTAAGCACACGCAAGATCATGGTGATGCATAGCAACGAGAGGGAAGAGTGTTGTCCACGTACCCTCGTAGACCGTAAGCGGAAGCGTTATGACAACGCGGTTGATGTAGTCGTACGTGTTCACGATCGATCGATCCTAGCACCCAAGGAACGGCACCTCCGTGATCTGCACACGTTCAGCTCGGTGATGTCCCACGAACTCACAATCCAGCAGAATTTCAAGGAGAGCTTCGTCAGCACGACGGCGTGATGATGGTGATGATGATGCTACCGGAACAGGGCTTCGCCTAAGCACCGCTACGATATGACCGAGGTGGATTATGGTGGAGGGGGGCACCGCACACGGCTAAGAGATCAATGATCAACTTGTGTGTCCATGGGGTGCCCCCCTACCCTGTATATAAAGGAGTGGAGGAGGGGAGGGGTCGGCCCTCTCTATGGCGCGCCCTAGGGGAGTCCTACTCCCACCGGGAGTAGGATTTCCCCTTCCCTAGTTGGAGTGGGAGAGGAAGGGAAGGAGGAGTAGGAGAGAAGGAAAGCCCCCCCCCCCCCAACCTATTTCAATTTGGCCTCCTGCCCAAGAGGGGTGCACCAGCCCCTTGTGGGCTGGTGTGCTTCCTTCTTATGGCCCATAAGGCCCATAACTTCTCCCGGGGGGTTTCGGTAACCTCCCGGTACTCCGGAAAAATGCCCGAACCACTCGGAACCATTCTGATGTCCAAACATAGGCTTCCAATATATCGATCTTTATGTCTCGACCACTTCGAGACTTCGCGTCTTTCCCATGATCACATTCGGGAATCCGAACAACCTTCGGTTCATCAAAACACATAAACTCATAATACCGATCGCCACCGAACATTAAGCGTGTGGACCCTACGGGTTCGAGAACTATATAGACATGACCGAGACTCACTTCTGGTCAATAACCAATAGCGGAACCTGGATGCTCATATTGGTTCCTACATATTCTATGAAGATCTTTATCGGTCAAACCGCATAACAACATACGTTGTTCCCTTTGTCATCGGTATGTTACTTGCCCGAGGTTCGATCATCGGTATCTCAATACCTAGTTCAATCTTGTTACCAGCAAGTCCCTTTACTCGTTCAGTAATGCATTACCCCACAACTAAATCATTAGTCACAATGCTTGCAAGGCTTATAATGATGTGCGAGGGAGTCCTGGATTAGGGGGTATCCGGACAGCCGGACTATATCCTTTGGCCGGACTGTTGGACTATGAAGATACAAGATTGAAGACTTCGTCCCGTGACCGGATGGGACTCTCCTTGGCGTGGAAGGCAATCTTGGCAGTACGGATATGTAGATCTCCTTCCTTGTGACCGACTCTGTGTAACCCTAGCCCCCTCCAGTGTCTATATAAACCGGAGGGTTTAGTCCGTAGGACCAACAACAACAATCATACCATAGGCTAGCTTCTAGGGTTTAGCCTCTTTGATCTCGTGGTAGATCAACTCTTGTAATACTCATATCATCAAGATCAATCAAGTAGGAGTAGGGTTTTACCTCCATCGAGAGGGCCCGAACCTGGGTAAAAACATCGTGTCCCCCGTCTCCTGTTACCATCCGCCTAGACGCACAGTTCGGGACCCCCTACCCGAGATCCGCTGGTTTTGACACCGACAATGGTGCTTTCATTGAGAGTTCCTCTGTGTCATCATTGTTAGGCTGGATGGCTCCTTCAATCATCGATAGCGATGCAGTCCGGGGTGAGACTTTTCTCCTCGGACAAATCTTTGTATTCGGCAGCTCCGCACTGCGGGCCAACTCGCTTGGCCATCTGGAGCAGATCGAGAGTTACGCCCCTGGCCACCAGGTCAGGTTTGGAAGCTTAAACTACATGGCGGACATCCGCGGAGACTTGATCTTTGACGGATTTGAGCCCTTGCCGAGTGCGCCGCACGGTCACAATGAGCATGATTTAGCTCTACCATCGGACAGTGTTCAGGAGACCGCACCGGCAACCGCTCCGACCCTCAATTCGGAGCCAATTGCGCCATCCATGGACGGGTGGATAGACACCGCCACGGAGGCCGCATTCTCAGTGGCGATTGAGCCGAGTATTGACCTTACCCTTCACGGGAGTTGTGACACCGAACTGTCGGATTCTTCCCCGGCCACGGACTCCGAACCGCATGCGCCCGTGCCTATCGAATCCAACTGGGCGCCGATCATGGAGTTCACCTCTGCGGATATCCTTCAGCACTCGCCCTTTGGTGGCATACTAAACTCATTAAGGTATCTCTCCTTGTCTGGAGAGTACTGGCCGAACTATGGCTGGCCAGATCGGGATGCGGACGACGAAGAAATTCGCCGCCCACCCACCACCCACTTAGTAGCCACTATCGACGATTTGACCGACATGCTCGCCTTCGACTCCGAAGACATCGACGGTATGGACGACGATGCACAAGAAGAATAGGAGCCACTGCCCATAGGGCACTGGACGCCCACTTCATCATATGATGTATACATGGTGGACACACCCAAAGAAAACGACGACGAGGAACGGAAGGACGCAGCGAAGGATCGTTCCCTCGAGAAGCAGTCAAAGCGGTGGCGTAAGCACCGCTCCAAATCCCGCCTCAGCAGAAACAACGATCATATACACCAAGCGATAGAGCAGGGTGAGCCAGCGGACGACAAAGACGGCATTGAACCACTGTCCGACCACGGCAACACGGAGAATTAAACCGAACAACCCGACTCCGGCGAAGATAACAGTCCGGACGACATCACACCGGACAGGCACCCCGAGCAACAGAATACCATCAAAGGCTTGTTGCCTCTGCGAGGAGTCTGAAAAAGCAGAAGCAAAGGCTCAGGGCTGCACAAGACACACTCAGAATTAGATGGAGTGCAGTACTCAACACTGCAGCAAAGTACGGAGGTAGTCACCACACAAAGAGCTACCCGAGGCGAAAGCTGCTACCTGAATTCGATGAGGAGGCCTTAGATCCCCCACAATCAAAAAACAAAATAGCCATCTGGTCGGATAGACGACCTCGTGGCCAACACAGAGCGGCAAACGACGCCGCCCACAAGCCAGTACGCGATCCACGTGAGGGCTCGCATCAAAAGGATGGCGCAACCAGATCCATCTATGGGCCAAGAAAGCGCGCTCCAGCACACAATGCAACACAACAAAAATCCAAACACCACGGTACACCCAAATATAGGGGTGTCGCACACCCCCTATGTTTCACCGATGAGGTGCTAGACCATGAATTTCCAGAGGGATTCAAACCCGTAAACATAGAGGCGTACGACGGAACAACAGACCCTGGGGTCTAGATTGAGGACTACATCCTCCATATCCACATGGCTCGAGCAGACGATCTCCACGCCATCAAGTACTTACCCCTCAAGCTCAAAGGGCCAGCTCGGCACTAGCTCAAAAGCCTCCCCGAAAACTCCATTAGAAGCTGGGAAGAGCTCGAAGACGCTTTTCGGGCAAATTTTCAAGGGACCTATGTTCGACCACCGGATGCAGATGATTTAAGTCATATAACTCAACGGCCCGGAGAGTCAGCCCGAAAGCTTTGGAACAGGTTTCTCACTAAAAAGAACCAAATAGTCGACTGTCCGCCTTAGAAGCTTTCAAGCACAACGTTCGAGATGAATGGCTTGCCAGACACCTCGGCCAAGAAAAGCCGAGAACAATGGCAGCATTAACAAGCCTCATGACCCGCTTTTGCGCAGGCGAGGATAGCTGGTTAGCCCGATGCAGCACCAGCGACCCAAGTACATCCAAAGTCAGGGACGGAAACAGGAAGCCACGACGCAGCAAAAACAAGCGCTGGAATAAAGAAGACAGCCCGAAGAGCACGGCGGTAAACGCCGGATTCAGAAGCTCTCGGCCAGGTCAAGAAAAGCTGCCCTCCAAAGGCAACAGAGACGAACTGTCCAGCCTGAACAAGATTCTGGACAAACTATGTCAGATCCACAGCACCCCCGATAAACCTGCAAATCATACCCATAGAGAATGTTGGGTCTTCAAGCAGTCCGGCAAACTCAACGCCGAACACAAGGGGCAGGATACACCAAGCGAAGACGAGGACGAGCCTCGCAAGCAAAGCACTGAGGAACAGAAGAAATTCCCACCATAAGTCAAAACAGTAAACGTGTTACACATGATGAAGGGGAGAAACAAAGCGGCACTCCTAGAGACACATGCCCCAGGGCCTATCACCGCAGAGTTCTGCCACTGGTCATCCAGACCGATCACCTTTGACCATCAGGATTACTCGGCAAGTATTCGGCATGCAGGATGGGCTGCCTTGGTGTTAGACCCGATAATTGATGGATACCACTTCACACGAGTCCTGATGGACGGCGGCAGTCGTTTAAACCTGATATATCAGGACACAGTCTGCAAAATGGGGATAGACCCAACAAAAATCAGCCATAGCAATACTACCTTTAAAGGAGTAACGCCAGGCCCAGAAGCCCATTGCACGGGCTCCCTGCTACTAGAGGTTATATTCGGCTTTCCCGATAACTTCCGCAACAAAAAGTTAACCTTCCACATCGCTCCGTTCCAAAGTGGCTATCAAGCACTACTCGGACGCGGAGCTTTCGCTCGCTTTAACGCAATTCCACATTACGCTTCTCTCATGCTTAAGATGACCGGTCCATGTGGCATCATTATAGTAAATGGAAATATTGAGCGCTCCTTGCGCGCGGAAGACCGTGCGGCTGCCTTGGCAGCCGCACACTAGACGGCCTCACCAACTAAAGCATCTGATAGGTCGTTAAGACCACGGACATGGTTAGACGAGTCTGGTGGAGCTATATATAATTGATACAGGTTTGATGGCTATACCCCTATAACAATACAAGGGGCTCAACGCATGTATACAAGTGACAATTAGGCTCAACTTTACTCATCTTGAACTGTACATAGTTTATTTAGAATAACCTACCTTTTGCACGACAACTTTTCAACTAAGTTCCTCTCTTTTACAGATGACCATCGTGCTACACCCGTCCAGGATATGGCACAACGGAGACATAGGCGCAGACATGCAGCAGGGACCCGTTCCAAGGATTCTTTTTAGATTAAGACCCTGCATAAACCTTTTTTACTGTCTCTTGTTGATACACATCCCCCAGATTCTCAGTACAATTGAGAAGGATGCTGACGTATTGTCATGTGTCCATGTCAGAATATTGCATGTACATGGACACCAGGGGCTTATTACAAAGGGCATTGTTTAGCCCGGTTTACATCATAAAGACCGAATACCTTAGGGAGTGTTCGGCGTCGCGAGTTTGTCCTTATATGCATCAGCTCTGAATCATGTCTTTGGTCAAATGTTGGGTTTGCCCGGCTCCTGTGTTTTGCTGCCTTACGTTCCGCTCTATCGGCTAAGGCGGCACCAGGAGAATTACTGCGATTGTGCTCTAGTTCATCCGAACGAGCACCTCAGTAGAGAAAGCCGAAAACTGACTGTCATGATATAGCGTGAGACTGGTCAACTACTCGATGACCTAGCGGAATCTTCGGGATTCCTCCGCCTTAACGAAGGGCCATTTCCCGGCCAGGCATGTACGCGCCCCGAATTCAGATGAGCGCGGAGCCACCAGGGGCTATTGCTACGTCTTGAGCTTGCGTTGGTTTTCCTCGAAGAGGAAGGGATGATGCAGCAGAGTAGCGTAAGTATTTCCCTCGGTTTTTGCGAACCAAGGTATCAATCCAATAGGAGGCCACGCTCAAGTCCCTCGTACCTGCACAAAGCGATAGCTACTCGCAACCAACGTGATTAGGGGTTGTCAATCCCTTCACGGTCACTTACGAGAGTGAGATCTGATAGATAAAATATATATTTTTATTTTTCGTATAAAGATGCAAAGTACAAAAGTAAAGGCAAAGTAAAAGCAAAGCAAGATTAAAGTGATGGAGATTGATAAGATGAGAATAGACCCGGGGGCCATAGGTTTCACTAGTGGCTTCTCTCAAGAGCATAAGTATTCTACGGTGGGTGAACAAATTACTGTTGAGGAATTGACAGAACTGAGCATAGTTATGAGAATATCTAGGCATGATCATGTATATGGGCATCACGTCCGTGACAAGTAGATCGAAATGATTCTGCATCTACTACTATTACTCCACTCATCGACCGCTATCCAGCATGCATCTAGAGTATTAAGTTAAAAACAGAGTAACGCCTTAAGCAAGATGACATGATGTAGAGAGATAAATTCATGCAATATGAAATAAACCCCATCTTGTTATCCTCGATGGCAACAATGCAATACGTTCCTTGCTGCCCCTTCTATCACTGGGTAAGGACACCGCAAGATCGAACCCAAAGCTAAGCACTTCTCCCATGGCAAGAACTACCAATCTAGTTGGCCAAACCAAACGGATAATTCGAAGAGACTTGCAAAGATAACCAATCATACATAAAAGAATTCAAAGAAGATTCAAATATTATTCATGGATAGACTTGATCAAAAACCCACAATTCATCGGTCTCAACAAACACATCGCAAAAAGAAGATTACATCGAATTGATCTCCACAAGAGAGGAGGAGAACTTTGTATTGAGATTCAAAGAGAGAGAAGAAGCCATCTAGCTACTAACTATGGACCCGAAGGTCTGAGGTAAACTACTCACACTTCATCGGAGAGGCTAGGATGATGTAGAAGCCCTCCGTGATGAGGGCCCTCTTCCGGCGGAGCTCCGGAACAGGCCCCAAGATGGTATCTCGTGGATACAGAAAGTTGCGGCGGTGGAATTAGGTTTTTGGCTCCTGTTCTGATCGTTTGGGGGTACGTGTATATATAGGAGGAAGAAGTACGCCGGAGGAGCAACGAGGGGCCCACGAGGCAGGGGGCGCCCCGCGCCCTCGTGACCGCCTCTTTTGTTCCTTGGAGTAGGGTCCAAGTCTCATGGATCACGTTCAGTGAGAAAATCACATTCCCGAAGATTTTATTCCGTTTGGACTCCGTTTGATACTCCGTTTCTTCCAAACACTGAAATAGGCAAAAAAACAGCAATTCTGGGCTGGGCCTCCGGTTAATAGGTTAGTCCCAAAAATAATATAAAAGTGGAAAATAAAGCCCAATATAGTCCAAAACAGTAGATAATATAGCATGGAGCAATCAAAAATTATAGATACATTGGAGACGTATCAGGCATCCCCAAGCTTAATTCCTGCTCGTCCTCGAGTTGGTAAATGATAAAAAGAGAATTTTTGATGTGGAGTGCTACTTGGCATAATTTGAATGCAAATCTTCTTAATTGTGGTATGAATATTCAGATTAGAAAGATTCAAGGCAAAAGTTTATATTGACATAAAAATAATAATACTTCAAGTATACTAACAAAGCAATTATGTCTTCTCAAAATAACATGGCCAAAGAAAGTTATCCCTACAAAATCATATAGTCTGGCTATGCTCCATCTTCACCACACAAAGTATTTAAATCATGCACAACCCCAATGACAAGCCAAGCAATTGTTTCATACTCTAACTTTTTCAAAACTTTTTCAATCTTCATGCAATACATGAGCGTGAGCCATGGATATAGCACTATAGGTTGAATAGAATGGTTGTTGTGGAGAAGACAAAAAGGAGGGGAAGATAGTCTCACATCAACTAGGTGTATCAACGGGCTATGGAGATGCCCATCAATAGATATCAATGTGAGTGAGTAGGGATTGCCATGCAATGGATGCACTAGAGCTATAAATGTATGAAAGCTCAACAAAAGAAACTAGTGGGTGTGCATCCAACTTGCTTGCTCACGAAGACCTAGGGCAATTTTGAGGAAGCCCATCATTGGAATATACAAGACAAGTTCTATAATGTAAAATTCCCACTAGTATATGGAAGTGACAACATATGAGACTCTCTATATGAAGAACATGGTGCTACTTTGAAGCACAATATATGAGACTTGCTATATCATGGTGCTACTTTGAAGCACAAGTGTGGAAAAAAAGATAGTAGCATTGCCCCTTTTTATTTATTTTCTTTTTTTGGGCCTTCTTTTTTTCTTTGGCCTTTCTCTCTTTTTTGGGACAATGCTCTATTGAATGATGATCATCACACTTTTATTTATTTACAACTCAATGATTACAACTCGATTCTAAAACAAAGTATGACTCTATATGGATGCCTCCGGCGGTGTACCGGGATATGCAATGAATAAAGAGTGACAAGTACGAAGAAATTATGAACGGTGGCTTTGCCACAAATACTATGTCAACTACATGATCATGCTAAGCAATATGACAATGATGAATGTGTCATGATGAACTAGATGGTGAAAAGTTGCATGGAAATATATCTCGGAATGGCTATGGAAATGCCATGATAGGTACGTATGGTGGATGTTTTGAGGAAGGTATATGGTAGGTGTATGATACCGGCGAAAGGTGCGCAGTATTAGAGAGGCTAGCAAAGGTGGAAGGGTGAGAGTGCGTATAATCCATGGACTCAACATTAGTCATAAAGAACTCATATACTTATTGCAAAAATCTAGAAGTTATCAAAGCAAAGTATTACTCGCATGCTCCTAGGGGGATAGATTGGTAGGAAAAGACCATCGCTCGTCCCCGACCGCCACTCATAAGGAAGACAATCAATAAATAAATCATGCTCCGACTTCGTCACATAACGGTTCACCATACGTGCATGCTACAGGAATCACAAACTTTAACACAAGTATTCTTTAAATTCACAACTACTCAACTAGCATGACTTTAATATTATCACCTCCATATCTGAAAACAATTATCATGCTTCAATCTTTTCTTAGTATTCAACACACTCAAAAGAAAGTTTCACAAATCTTGAATACCAAGCATATTATTATTAAGCAAATTACCATGCTATTAAGAGACTCTCAAAATAATTTAAGTGAAGCATGAGAGATCAATAGTTTCTTTAAAACAAATCCACAACCGTGCTCTAAAATATATAAGTGAAGCACATAGAGCAAAATTATAACGCTCAAAAGATATAAGTCAAGCACATAGAGCAAAATTATCTAGCTCAAAAGATATAAGTGAAGCACATAGAGCATTCTATCAAATTTTAATTCATGTATGGCTCTATCAAAAGGTGTGTACAGCAAGGATGATTGTGTAATACTAAGACACAAAGACACAAATAATACAAGACGCTCCAAGCAAAACACATATCATGTTGGTGAATAAAAATATAGCTCCAAGTAAATTACCGATGGAAGTGGACGAAAGAGGGGATGCCTTCCGAGGCATCCCCAAGCTTTGACTTTTTGGTGTCCTTGGATTATCTTGGGGGTGCCATGGTCATCCCCAAGCTTAGGCTCTTGCCACTCCTTGTTCCATGATCCATCAAAAGAATTCACCCAAAACTTGAAAACTTCACAACACACAACTCAAAATAGAAAACTCGTGAGCACCATTAGCGAAAGAAAACAAAAGACCACTTCAAGGTACTGTAATGAACTCATTATTTATTTATATTGGTGTTAAACCTACTGTATTCCAACTTATCTATGGATTATAAACTATTTTACTAGCCATAGATTCATCAAAATAAGCAAACAATACACGAAAAACAGAATCTGTCAAAAACAGAACAGTCTGTAGTAATCTGTATCTAGTGCAAGATATTGAACCCCAAAAATTCTAAAATAAATTATGGAGGTGAGGAATTTATATATTAATCATCTGCAAAAATAATTAACTAAATAGCACTCTTCAGATAAAAATGACAGCAGTTCTCGTGAGCGCTAAAGTTTCTGTTTTTTGCAGCAAGTTCAACAAGACTTTCCCCAAGTCTTACCAACGGTTCTACTTGGCACAAACACTAATTAAACACAAAAAACACAACAAAAATAGAGGCTAAATAATTTATTTATTACTAATCAGGAGCAAAAAGCAAGGAATAAAAATAAAATTGGGTTGCCTCCCAACAAGCGCTATCGTTTTAACGCCCCTAGCTAGGCATAAAAGCGATTATAGATCTAGGTATTGTCATCTTTGGTAGGAAATCCATAAGTGGCTCTCATGATAGTTTCATATGGTAATTTTATTTTCTTTCTTGGAAAGTGTTCCATGCCCTTTTTTAATGGAAATTGAAATCTAATATTCCCTTCCTTCATATCAATAATCGCACCAACCGTTCTAAGGAAAGGTCTACCAAGAATAATAGGGCAAGACGGATTGCAATCTATATCAAGAACAATGAAATCTACGGGCACATAATTCCTATTTGCAACAATAAGAACATCATTAATCCTTCCCATAGGTTTCTTAATAGTGGAATCCGCAAGATGCAAGTTTAGAGAGCAATCATCAAAATTACGGAAATCTAGTAAATCACACAAAGTCTTGGGAATAGTAGAGACACTAGCACCCAAATAACACAAAGCATAAAACTCGTGATCTTTAATTTTAATTTTAATAGTTGGTTCCCACTCATCATAGAGTTTTCTAGGGATATAAACTTTAAACTCAAGTTTTTCTTCATAAGATTGCATCAAGGCATCAACAATATGTTCGGTGAAGGCTTTATTTTGACTATAAGCATGTGGAGAATTTAGCACGGATTCCAACAAGGAAATACAATCAATTAAAGAGCAACTTTCATAATTAATTCCTTGAAATCCAATATAGTGGGTTTAGCAACATCTAGATTTTTATTTCTTTCAATCCCACTTTCATCAATTTCATCATTAAGATCTAAATACTCCGAATTTTTAGAACGCCTTCTAGGTAAAGGAAGATCATATTCAGTTTCATCAAGATTCATATTGCAAAATAAAGATTTAAAAGGGGACACATCAATAACTTTTAGATCTTCATCTTGATTTTCATAGGAATTAGAGGAACATGCTTTAATAAAGGCATCTTTGGAAGCACACATCCTAGCGGTTCATTCCTTGCACTCATCAATGGAAATTATCATGGATTTGAGAGACTCATTGATATCATGCTTAGGAGGAATAGATCTAAGCTTTAAAGAATCAACCTCAAGAGAAATTCTATCAACGTTTCTAGCCAAATCATCAACTTTAAGCAATTTCTCCTCAAGCAAAGCATTAAAATTCTTTTGTGAATTCATAAACTCTTTAACACTATTCTCAAATTCAGAGGGCATATTATTGTAATTTCCATAAGAGTTGTTGTAGGAATTCCCATAATTATTAGAAGGATTACTAGGATATGGCCTAGGATTAAAATTCCCTCTATAAGCGTTGTTACCAAAATTATTCCTACCAACAAAATTCACATCCATAGATTCATTGTTATTCTCAATCAAAGTAGACAAAGGCATATCATTAGGATCAGAAGAAACACTCTTAGTAGCAAATAATTTCATAAGTTCATCCATCTTTCCACTCAACACATTGATTTCTTCTATCGCATGCACTTTTTTATTAGAAGATCTTTCAGTATACCATTGAGAATAATTAACCATAATATTATCTAGGAGTTTAGTAGCATCCCCTAAAGTGATTTCCATAAAAGTGCCTCCCGCGGCCGAATCTAAAAGATTTCTAGAAGCAAAATTCAGTCCGGCATAAAAATTTTGTATGATCATCCACAAACTCAAACCATGAGTAGGGCAATTATGTATCATTAATTTCATTCTCTCCCAAGCTTGTGCAACATGTTCATGATCAAGTTGTTTAAAGTTCATAATATCGTTTCTAAGAGAGATGATCTTAGCGGGAGGAAAATACTTAGAGATAAAAGCATCTTTGCACTTGTTCCATGAATCAATACTATTCTTAGGCAAAGACGAAAACCAAGCTTTAGCACGATCTCTAAGCGAAAAAGGAAATAGCTTCAATTTAACGACATCATTATTGACATCTTTTTTCTTTTGCATATCACATAAATCAATGAAGCTATTCAGATGAGTAGCGGCATCTTCACTAGGAAGGCCGGCGAATTGGTCTTTCATAACAAGATTCAACAAAGCAGTATTAATTTCACAAGATTCAACATCGGTAAGAGGAGCAATCGGAGTGCTAAGGAAATCATTATTATTGGTATTGGTGAAGTCACACAATTTGGTAGTATCTTGAGCCATTGCGACAAACAAGCAATCTAACACACGAGCAAACAAAAAGCAAACGGGCAAAAAGAGGCAAATAGAGAGGGAGGATAGAGAGAGAGCGTGAATAAAATGGCAAGGGTGAATTGGGGGGAGAGGAAAACGAGAGGCAAATGGCAAATAATGTAATGCGGGAGATAGGGATTGTGATGGGTAGTTGGTATGTTGACTTTTTGCGTAGACTCCCCGGCAACGGCGCCAGAAATCCTTCTTGCTACGTCTTGAGCTTGCGTTGGTTTTCCCCGAAGAGGAAGGGATGATGCAGCAGAGTAGCGTAAGTATTTCCCTCGGTTTTTGAGAACCAAGGTATCAATTGTAACATCCCAAATTTTCAATTTGGAATGTTATACATTAGATCATCATTGCATATCATATTTTATTTGCTTTGGTTTTGATCCTAGAAATTCTACGCAACTCAAGGACCCACGGAGAGAGTTGGGGATTTCGTTATTTTCATATTTGACTTTTCTCAAATTTTGAGAATAGGATCAATTGATTTTAATTATTTTATCATCAATTATTTCTATTACAAAAAATATGAGAGGGAATAAAATGACTTTCCCAAAATAAAGAAATATTGAGGATTTAATAATAAAATCAAATAAGATTTTATTTCGGAGTTTTTCGTTATTTTATTTGAATTCAGGAAAAATGTGCGTTTTTCAAAATTGCATTTAGGCCCCAAAGAAATGTTAATCTTGTGCGTCTTGATTTTAGAAGCCCGGGAAATTTTCTTTCGGAATTTTTGGAGTCCGTTTAGTATTTCTTTTATCTATTTTTCTGCGCGAAAAAATTTAAAAAAAATGAAACCGACCTACGGGCCATGTTAGGCCCGGACTCCTCCGGGGCCGGCCTTTAAAGCCGGGGCGCCCGACCCCGCAGCCCAACGAGCCGCCCCGCCCCGAACCCTAGCGCCGCCCGTGCCGCCGTCGCCGCCCGCGCCGTCGCCGCCACCCGCCCGCGCCTCGCCGCCGCCCGCGCCGCGCCGCCCCGCCGCCTCGCCGCCGGATCTCGTCGGGACGCCGCCGCCCGCGCCGCCGCCGCCGCCCGCGCCGCGCCGCCCCGCCGCCTCGCCGCTGGATCTCACCGCGCCGCCGCCGCCCGCCAGCGCCTCGCCGCCGGATTTCGCCGCCTCGCCGCCGGATCTCGCCGCCGCCCGCCAGCGCCGCCCTGCCCCGCCGCCGACCACCGTCGCCGGAGCGCCGCCGCCGCCGCCGGAACCTCGCCGGTATTGCCGGGTAGTTTTTTTTAGACGCCGGTTTTTTTCTTTCTTGTCGAAAAACCGTTTGGTTTTTTACGACGGTTTTGTTCATTTTTTTAGTTTCGGTTTTTTTAAATAGATCGGTTTTTCTGATTTATTTAAATAGCGAGCGTTCATTCATTCGTTCTAGCGAACGTTCGTCATTTTTTTTCTTTTCTCGGATTAAATCCGCGATTTTTCTAATCGCGATTTCTGATCCGATTTTCGTTTTAGTATAACTTTTCGCTCGTTTATCGGAATCAGGCGATTCGAGCGCCTGGAGTTTCGTCTCGAAACCCTCTATCCGTTTAACCAACTTAAACAAGTTTTTGCCACTGTAAAAATTGCCCTAGATCTAGAATAGTAAATGAAGCCTGTTTCTTTTGCCGTTTGACTTTCGTTGCTTCGTTTGATTTGATTCTTCTTGCCAACCGGAGTTCTTAAGTTGAACTTTCTGGATTAGATCTCTTATTTGAGTTTTAACTATGCATTAGATGAATATTTATTGTATGCTTGTTTGTTTGTCTGCGATAGAATACCCGGAGTGCGCCGCATGTTACTTCGAATCTCTAGGTTTCGCGGAACATCAGCAAGGCAAGTAACACTTTGATCATACCTCCTACTACCCAGTTTTATTGCATTAGATCAATCCTCAAACATTGCATGATTAGGATCTAATTAAATTGTGGGTTTGGGAAGTAGTTGAGGTAGTACCTATTACCTGTTGTATTATCAAACCTTTGGGAGTTACTTCTACGTTTGCTTACTATTGCTATGCTATGCTAGTAGACGTGGATTGGGTGAGTGATATCCATGATAGATGTGAGTTTGTTAAATTAATGGTTTATCTAAGGTGGCAACTTAAACACACATCTGGGTGGATTGAGGTACCTGGGTATTACAGGATTGCCTGTTTTTCTTTATGGACCGCCACCCAGGCTCAAAGGGATCATGAGATTTTTCATACTAGAAACTTCTGTGTGCAGCCACAAGATATTATGGGCTCTAGCATAGTTGATTAAGTCGTGTGAACTCTTACAGGGTAGACTAACAGATGTAGGGGAAAGTAGGTGTAATGGTCTATCCATCGTAAGGTGCTAGCACTTCTGAAAGACTATGTCTCGGTCATCCATCTTCTCAAACACCTTGTAGTGCGAGAAACCAAACGGAGGCGATTGAGTCATGTGGGGAAAAGTGTGCAAGCCTCTGCAGAGTGTATAAACTAATCATGGTTAGCCGTGTCCCCGGTTATGGACAACTTGAGTATCTAGTAACTAGATTATCTTGTGAATCTCAACATGTTACCCTAAGATTTAATTTTGTTGGGTTTTATTTAATGATGATGCTTAATTGGGATTGAGGATGCTGTCAACCATTCTCAATGTTTAACAACTACCATGATAGTTAAATAAAATTTATTCCTTTGCAGTAGGGAAAAATTGGCTTTACGCAAAACTGTAACCATAGAGCTTTCCACCAGCCAAATATGCATATAGAATAGCTGTTTCATTCCATTACTTCTCAAACACCTTGTAGTGCGAGAAGCCAAACGGAGGCGATCGAGTCTTGTGGGGAAAAGTGCGCAAACCTCTGCAGAGTGTATAAACTAATCATGGTTAGCCGTGTCCCCGGTTATGGACAACTTGAGTATCTAGTAACTAGATTATCATGTGAATCTCAACATGTTACCCTAAGATTTAATTTTGTTGGGTTTTGTTTAATGATGATGCTTAATTGGGATTGAGGATGCCGTCAACCATTCTCAATGTTTAACAACTACCATGATAGTTAAATAAAATTTATTCCTTTGCAGTAGGGAAAAATGGGCTTTACGCAAAACTGTAACCATAGAGCTTTCCACCAGCCAAATATGCATATAGAATAGTTGTTTCATTCCATTACTCTCTATGTGTTAGCTTGCCAACATATTCCATGTGCTGACCCGTTTCGAGCTGCAACGTTAATGTTGCAGACTTTTCAGACGACGATTAAGGAGTTTTTAGGTCGTGGTTCCATACTCAGTGATGCCGTTAGAGTTGATGGACTCACTTATCTTCCAAGCCTTCCGCTGTTATCGTTGTTAGATGGCCTTAAGCCATATTTATTGTAATAAGTTCTCTATTGAGACACTCGATGTAATAAGTGTGTGATTTCTACTCTGTTATAAATCCTTCAAGTACTATGTGGTGTCAGCATTACTGATCCAGGGATGACACCTGAACACAGAGATCAGACTGTTTGAGGTCTGGTCGCTACAAAGATGGTATCAGAGCACACGCTGACTGTAGGACACGACCACTAAGCTAAAGACCTAGAACACTATTCACTCTCTTCTCTTCTGACCTCTCATCTTTTCTACTCTTTAGGATGGTGGATGCAAGGAACAAGTTCACGCAACCGGATGAAGATACACCCTTTGGACGTCGCCTGAAGGAAGTCACTAGATACCTGAACATAGGAGTACCAAGCTTCACTGGAACCTACAATGCCACTTTACCTGAAGAAGAGCGCTAGATGATTTGAGTTCAAGTTCCAGGAAGGACGTTCATGCCAGTCACTGAGCCCATAGAGTTTTCTTTTGATGCACCAACTTGGAGTCTAGGAAAGAGCATGGCAGCTCACATCGCCATGGGACGCATTGCAGAAGTCTACCGCAATGATCTCAAGGATACTATCTACCTGATTTGTGGGCGCCGAGATGAGCACTGGGAGATGATCAGCACCAGAAAGGATAGATCAATTGCAGCTTTTATTCAGGAGTTAAACCAGCACATTCGACGTTAGGAGAACCAGATGTGCGCCAACATGATAGACCTGAAGAAGGCTAGGACAAGAATCAAAGAACTGGAGGAAGAACTCAAGGCTACACGTGAAGATTACAAAGAGGAAATCAAAGTATTGGTGGAGAAGAATGACGATCTGATCAAGAAGATCAGGATATTTATGGGAGGCCCTACACCAGTAGATGAAGATGAAGAACCCAAGGAGATTCACCCGGAAGACTACATCATCATCGACGACACCGACTCGGACCCAGATAATAGCGATGATGACTATATTGATGAAGCCAGAGCAGATATCATGGAGTCTACAACTGAAGAATATTTCTAGTAGATCACCTCATCAGTAGTAGTAGTCCACCATGTAAATACAGTAGTCCGAAGCACTTTTGCGATAGTTAGATCGATTGTATGCCCTTGTTTGATTGAATGAAGTGAATTGTTTGCTTTTGCCTCATGTGCATATGGGTAGTGTTTTCTCTTTAGACCCCCCTCTATTCTTAAATCTCATCTTTTCTAAACCCTCAGATGCCTTCGAGACGTGACCCCGGATTTACCTTTCCATCGGAGCTCACCTAGTTGATCTAGCAGCAGAACACATTGATGCAGTTGCTAGTCCAGAATTAGAATCAGGGGAACAACAACAACCCACCACCACCACCACCTGTTGATCACTTAGCCCATTTTCTTAGGCTGAATCCGCCGGTGTTTTCCAGTAGCACCGAGCCGATAGTAGCAGATGATTGGCTCCGCAAGACAGCTAGAGAGTTGACCACAGCAGGATGCACAGATGCAGAGAAGGTGAAGTTTGCCGCACATCAGCTTGAAGGACCCGCTGCATCGTGGTGGGAGAATTTCATAGCCACTTTCCCTGTCGACACTGTCACATGGGACCAGTTTCAGCAGACTTTTCGAACTGCCCATGTTTCAGCAGGAGCTATGGCCATGAAGAAGCATGAGTTTTGCAACTTGCGCCAAGGAGGACGGACAATTGGCCAGTATGTGGAGGACTTTAGTAAATTAGCACGTTGTGCCCCAGATGACGTTGCTACGGATGCAGCTAAGCGGGAGAAGTTTCTGGAAGGACTGAATGATGAGTTGAGCATGTAGTTGATGATAGAGACCTTCAACAACTACCAGGAGTTGGTAGATCGTGCTCTTATGATTGAAGGCAAGCAGCAGCAAATTGAAAATCGTAAGAGGAAGTATGCACAAGGAAAGTACAATTCAGGAGCTCAGCAGAAGCCACGATTTACCCCTAGATTGGGAGGACATTTTCAGCATATCCATGGAGGAGGTAGCTCGCACAATTGCAATGGCACCAAGAATGGTAATGGTAATGGAGGAAGCAACACCCAGAACCGTACCAACCCATCAACCCCAGCCAAGAAAGACCTGAGCCAAGTCACTTGCTTTAAGTGTCAGAAGACCGGACATTATGCCAATGAATGTCTTGAAGGCCAGAATGGCAATGGAACCTCTGGGAAGAAGCCGAACCCTTTCAACAGGGGACAGGTGAACCACGTTAACGTGGAAGAGGTTGAAGAGCAGCCGGATGCAGTAATCGGTAAGTTTTTGGTTAAGTCATTTACTACACTCGTTCTTTTTGATACTGGTGCATCGCATTCATACATATCAAGGGGATTTGTGGATAAGTATAACCTACCCACTAAGGTTCTTAGAACACCTATGCTAGTAAGCTCACCAGGAGCGGAGTATATGGCCAGTCAAGGATGTTTTCAAGTGCCATTGAGTATAGGTAGGCATGTGTTTCCCTCGGATTTAATCATTTTGGAATCACAAGGATTGGATGTAATTCTGGGTATGGATTGGCTGTCGATGTATGGAGGAAACATCGATTGCGCCAGTAAGTCGATCTTGCTTACCACCCCAGAAGGGAGAAGGATCAAGTATGTATCCCGGCATGTGCCAAAAGGGACTCAAGTAAATTGTTTAACAGGAGTTGTGCAGGAGGAAGTACCAGTGGTAAGGGATTTCCCTGAAGTATTTCCAGAAGAGTTGCTAGGCATGCCACCGGATAGAGATATTGAGTTTTTGATTGAGCTATTGCCAGGCACAGGGCCAATATCAAAGAGACCATATAGGATGCCCGCAAAGGATTTGGTGGAGATTAAGAAGCAGATTAAGGAGTTACTGGATAAAGGTTACATTCGCCCAAGTTCGTCGCCTTGGGGATCACCAGTACTTCTAGTGGAGAAAAAGGATGGATCGTTAAGGATGGTTGTTGATTATCGTGGGTTGAATGAAGTAACGATCAAGAACAAGTACCCACTACCAATGATCAATGATCTATTTGATCGATTGCAAGGAGCTAAAGTGTTTTCCAAGATCGATCTGCGATCAGGATACCACCAGTTGAAGATTCGAGAACAGGATATACCTAAGATAGCTTTTACTACCAGGTATGGGTTGTACAAGTATACCGTTATGTCATTTGGTCTGACTAACGCACCTGCTTATTTTATGAACATGATGAACAAAGTGTTTATGGAGTTCTTGGATAAGTTCGTCGTGGTGTTCATTGATGATATCCTGGTTTACTCGAAGAATGAAGAGGAGCATAAGGAACATTTGCATTTGGTACTTGAGAAGCTCAGAGAACATCAGTTGTATGCCAAGTTCAGCAAATGTGAGTTTTGGTTGAAGGAAGTAGGATTCCTTGGACACGTTATATCCGGAGAAGGTATATCAGTAGATCCCACTAAAGTTGATACCGTGACCAAGTGGGAAGCACCAATCACGGTTGGAGAGATCCGAAGTTTCCTTGGACTCGCAGGATACTACCGGAGATTTATTGAGAATTTTTCCAAGATTGCAAAACCTATGACGGAGTTATTAAAGAAGGATACCAAGTTCATATGGACTGAGGAGTGTGAGGCTAGTTTCCAGGAGTTGAAGAAACGCTTGGTTACTTCACCAGTGTTAATTTTGCCAGACCAGACCAAGGATTATGAGGTGTATTGCGACGCTTCACGACGAGGACTTGGAGAGTGCTTATGTAGGAAGGGAGAGTTGTTTCATATGCCTCACGACAACTGAAACCCCACGAATAGAATTATGCCACGCATGATTTGGAGTTAGTAGCCGTAGTGCATGCATTGAAAACATGGAGACATTTCCTCATTGGAAATCCTTGTGAGGTGTACACGGACCACAAGAGTTTGAAATACATTTTCACGTAGAAGGAGTTAAACCTCAGACAAAGGAGATGGTTGGAGCTCATCAAGGATTATGATATGAGATTGCATTACCATCCTGGAAAGGCTAATGTAGTAGCTGACGCATTGAGCCGTAAGAGCCATGTCAATACACTAATGACGGGCGAAATACCAAAGGAGTTAGCTGAGGATCTTCGTGAGCTATGTTTGGAAATAGTTCCGAGAGGCTATGTAGCAGCATTGGAGATTCAGTCAACTTTGATGGATAGAATCAGAGAAGCTCAGAAGACTGACAAAGAGATTGCCTCTATAAAGGAGAAAATGAGCGAAGGAAAGGCTAAAGGATTTCGTGAGGATGAGCATGACACCCTATGGTTTGAAGACCGTGTTTATGTGCCCAATGACCCGGAGATCAGGAAGTTGATTCTGCAAGAGGCACACGACTCACCATATTCGATTCACCCAGGAAATACCAAGATGTATTTGGATTTGAAGGATACTTTCTGGTGGACCGGAATGAAGAAAGATATTGTGGAGTATGTAGCAGTTTGTGATGTATGTCAGAGAGTAAAGGCAGAGCATCAGAAGCCAGCAGGATTTCTACAGCCATTGCCGATACCCGAATGGAAGTGGGATAAGTTAGGCATGGATTTTATCACGGGATTACCCAGGACTCATTCAGGCTATGACTCGATTTGGGTTGTAGTCGATCGGTTGACGAAGGTAGCTCATTTCATCCCGGTAAAGACCACTTACACCAGTGCTAAGTTGGCAAAGATATACATGACCAGGATTGTATGCTTACATGGAGTTCCGAGGAGTATAGTATCAGATAGAGGAACCCAGTTTACCTCAAAGTTCTGGAATCAGTTGCACGAAACTTTGGGTACCAGGCTAGAGTTCAGCACAGCTTCCACAGACAGATGGACAGACTGAGAGAGTCAATCAGATTTTGGAGGACATGCTGAGAGCTTGTGCGCTAGATTATGGATCTAGTTGGGACAACAATTTGCCCTATGCAGAATTCTCTTACAACAACAGCTATCAATCCATTTTAAAGATGGTCCCTTTCGAAGCCTTGTACGGAAGGAGGTGCAGGACACCGTTGTCATGGGATGAAGTTGGAGACCGCCAGTTGTTTGGACCGGATCTGATTAAGGAGTCTGAACAGAAAGTGAAATTGATTCGCGATAGGCTCAAGGTAGCCCAGTCCAGGCAGAAGAGCTACGCAGATTCTAAACACAAGGAGACAGTTTATGAAGTCGAAGACAGAGTTTATCTTCGAGTATCCCCACTTCGGGGAATAAAGTGTTTTGGTGTTAAGGGAAAGTTAGCGACACGGTTTGTAGGACCATACCAAGTATTGGAACATAGGGGAGAAGTGGCCTACAAGTTGGAATTGCCCGCAGGATTTTCGGGAGTTCATGATGTGTTCCACGTTTCTTAGCTGAAGAAGTGCCACGCGGAGATGGCTGACATACCCTTGAGAGACATAGTGCCATTGGAAGCAATTCAGTTGGACAGTGATTTGACCTGTGAGGAGAAACCAGTTAAGATCGTAGAATATGCCAGCCGAGTCCCCCGCAGCAAGGTTATCAAGTTTTGTAAGGTTCGGTGGAGCCACCACACGGAGGATGAAGCCACCTAGGAGCGAGAGGAAGATTTGCTCAAGGACCACCCTCACCTATTTTCTAGCCAACCCGAATCTCGAGGGCGAGATTCATCTTAAGGGGGTAGGTTTGTAACATCCCAAATTTTCAATTTGGAATTTATACATTAGATCATCATTGCATATCATATTTTATTTGCTTTGGTTTTGATCCTAGAAATTCTACACAACTCAAGGACCCATGGAGAGAGTTGGGGATTTCGTTATTTTCATATTTGAGTTTTCTCAAATTTTGAGAATAGGATCAATTGATTTTAATTATTTTATCATCAATTATTTCTATCACAAAAAAATATGAGAGAGGGAATAAAATGACTTTCCCAAAATAAAGAAATATTGAGGATTTAATAATAAAATCAAATAAAATTTTATTTCGGAGTTTTTCGTTATTTTATTTGAAATTAGGAAAAATGTGCGTTTTTCAAAATTGCATTTAGGCCCCAAATAAATGTTCACCTTGTGCGGCTTGATTTTAGAAGCCCGGGAAATTTTATTTCGGGATTTTTGGAGTCCATTCAGTATTTATTTTATCTGTTTTTCTGCGCGAAATAATTTAAAAAAAACGACCTACGGGCCGTGTTAGGCCCGGACTCCTCCGGGGCCGGCCTTTAAAGCCGGTGCGCCCGACCCCGCAGCCCACCGAGCCGCCCCGCCCTGAACCCTAGCGCCGCCCGCCAGCGCCTCGCCACCGGATCCCACCGCCGCCCGCACCGCCCCGCCCTGCCGGATCTCGTCGCGCCGCCCGCGCCACCGCCGCGCCGCCAGCGCCTCGCCACCGGATCCCGCCGCCGCCCGCGCCACGCCGCCCCGCCGCCTCGCCGCCAGATCTCGCCGCCGCCGCCGCACGCCAGCGCGCGCCGCCCCGCCGCCGACCACCGTCGCCGGAGCCTCGCCGCCACCGCCGGAACCTCGCCGGTATTGCCAGGTAGTTTTTTTTAGACGCCGGTTTTTTCATGTTTCTTTTCAAAAAACCGTTCGGTTTTCCCGACGGTTTTGTTCGCTTTTTTAGTTTCGGTTTTTTTAATAGATCGGTTTTTCTGATTTATTTACATAGCGAGCGTTCGTTCATTCGTTCTAGCGAACGTTCGTCGTTTTTTTCTTTTCTCGGATTAAATTCGCGATTTTTCTGATCGCGATTTCTGATCCGATTTTCATTTTAGTATAACTTTTCGCTCGTTTATCAAAATCAGGCGATTCAAGCGCCTGGAGTTTCGCCTCGAAACCCTCTATCCGTTTAACCAACTTAAACAAGTTTTTTCCACTGTAAAAATTTCCCTAGATCCAGAATAGTAAACGAAGCCTGTTTCTTTTGCCGTTTGACTTTCGTTGCTTCGTTTGATTTGATTCTTCTTGCCAACCGGAGTTCTTAAGTTGAACTTCTGGATTAGATCTCTTATTTGAGTTTTAACTGTGCATTAGATGAATACTTATTGTGTGCTTGTTTGTTTTTCTGCGATAGAATACCCAAAGTGCGCCGCCTGTTACTTCGAATCTCAAGGTTTCACGGAACATCAGCAAGGCAAGTAACACTTTGATCATACCTCCTACTACCCAGTTTTATTGCATTAGATTAATCCTCAAACATTGCATGATTAGGATCTAATTAAATTGTGGGTTTGGGAAGTAGTTGAGGTAGTACCTATTACCTGTTGTATTATCAAACCTTTGGGAGTTACTTCTACGTTTGCTTACTATTGCTATGCTATGCTAGTAGATGTGGATTGGGTGAGTGATATCCATGATAGATGTGAGTTTGTTAAATTAATGGTTTATCTAAGGTTGCAACTTAAACACACATCTGGGTGGATTGAGGTACCTGGGTATTCCAGGATTGCCTGTTTTTCTTTATGGACTGCCACCCAGGCTCAAAGGGATCATGAGATTTTTCATACTAGAAACTTCCGTGTGCAGCCACAAGCTATTATGGGCTCTAGCATAGTTGATTAAGTCGTGCGAACTTTTACAGGGTGGACTAGCAGATGTAGGGGAAAGTAGGTGTAACGGTCTAACCATCGTAAGGTGCTAGCGTTTCTGAAAGACTATGTCTCGGTCATCCGTCTTCTCAAACACCTTGTAGTGCGAGAAACCAAACGGAGGCGATCGAGTCTTGTGGGGAAAAGTGCGCAAACCTCTGCAGAGTGTATAAACTAATCATGGTTAGCCGTGTCCCCGGTTATGGACAACTTGAGTTCTAGTAACTGGATTATCATGTGAATCTCAACATGTTACCCTAAGATTTAATTTTGTTGGGTTTTGTTCAATGATGATGCTTAATTGGGATTGAGGATGCTGTCAACCATTCTCAGTGTTTAACAACTACCATGATAGTTAAATAAAATTTACTCCTTTGCAGTAGTGAAAATTGGCTTTACGCAAAACTGTAACCATAGAGCTTTCCACCAGCCAAATATGCATATAGAATAGCTGTTTCATTCCATTACTCTCTATGTGTTACGTTGCCAGCATATTCCATGTGCTGAACCGTTTCGGGCTGCAACGTTAATGTTGCAGACTTTTCAAACGACGATTAAGGAGTTTTTAGGTCGTGGTTCTATACTCAATAATGTCGTTGGAGTTGATGGACTCACTTATCTTCCAAGCCTTCCGTTGTTATCGTTGTTAGATGGCCTTAAGCCATATTTATTGTAGTAAGTTCTCTATTGAGACACTCGATGTAATAAGTGTGTGATTGCTACTCTGTTATAAATCCTTCAAGTACTATGTGGTGTCAGCATTACTGATCTAGGGATGACACCTGAACACAGAGATCAGACTGTTTGAGGTCTGGTCGCTACATCAATCCAGTAGGAGGCCACACTCAAGTCACTCATACCTGCACAAAGCGATAGCTACTCGCAACCAACGCGATTAGGGTTGTCAATCCCTTCACGATCACTTACGAGAGTGAGATCTGATATAAATAATATTTTTTGTATTTTTGGTATAAAGATGCAAAGTAAAAAGTAAAGGCAAAGTAAAAGCAAAGCAAGATTAAAGTGATGGAGATTGATATGATGAGAATAGACCCGGGGGCCATAGGTTTCACTAGTGGCTACGGTGGGTGAACAAATTACTGTTGAGCAATTGACAGAATTGAGCATAGTTATGAGAATATCTAGGCATGATCATGTATATAGGCATCACGTTCGTGACAACTAGATCGAAATGATTCTGCATCTACTACTATTACTCCACTCATCGACCGCTATCCAGCATGCATCTAGAGTATTAAGTTAAAAACAGAGTAACGCCTTAAGCAAGATGACATGATGTAGAGAGATAAATTCATGCAATATGAAATAAACCCCATCTTGTTATCCTCGATGGCAACAATGCAATACGTGCCTTGCTGCCCCTTCTGTCACTGGGTAAGGACACCGCAAGATCGAACCCAAAGCTAAGCACTTCTCCCATGGCAAGAACTACCAATCTAGTTGGCCAAACCAAACGGATAATTCGAAGAGACTTGCAAAGATAACCAATCATACATAAAAGAATTCATAGAAGATTCAAATATTATTCATAGATAGACTTGATCATAAACCCACAATTCATCGGTCTCAACAAACACACCGCAAAAAGAAGATTACATCGAATAGATCTCCACAAGAGAGGGGGAGAACTTTGTATTGAGATTCAAAGAGAGAGAAGAAGCCATCTAGCTACTAACTATGGACCTGAAGGTCTGAGGTAAACTACTCACACTTCATCGGAGAGGCTAGGATGATGTAGAATCCCTCCATGATGACGGCCCTCTTTCGGCGGAGCTCCGGAACAGGCCCCGAGATGGGATATCATGGATACAGAAAGTTGCGGCGGTGGAATTAGGTTTTTGGCTCCTATTCTGATCGTTTGGGGGTACGTGTGTATATATAGGAGGAAGAAGTACGCCGAAGGAGCAACGAGGGGCCCACGAGGCAGGGGGCGCGCCCCCCACCCTTGTGACCGCCTCTTTTGTTCCTTGGAGCAGGGTCCAAGTCTCCTGGATCACGTTCGATGCGAAAATCACGTTCCCGAAGATTTTATTCTGTTTGGACTCCGTTTGATATTCCGTTTCTTCGAAACACTGAAATAGGCAAAAACAGCAATTCTGGGCTGGGCCTCCGGTTAATAGGTTAGTCCCAAAATAATATAAAAGTGGAAAATAAAGCCCAATATAGTCCAAAACAGTAGATAATATAGCATGGAGAAATCAAAAATTATAGATACGTTGGAGATGTATCAGCTATATAGTAGCCCCACTGTCAAGCTCCTCTGGCTAAGTGAAAGTGTTAAAGCATTATAGTCCGATTGCCTAGTTCACTGCGCTATCACCTCCTTAATGGACCAAGACGTTGGATCAAGTGTGAACATGCGTCTTCTGCGAGCACCCCCGCATTATATGTGTGGGGGCTGAAGCCGACGACTGCCATCTTTCAGCTTATATACATATATACATAAACGGCCGCACAGGAGGCATCATAGTACTTTCAGGCAAAAGTATAAATATAGCCTTGATAAACTCAATAAAACATTGTTTTTACAATGGGAATACATGTCACTCAAACATAATATTCTTCGAGCACTGAGCCTCTATCAAACGAGCGCCTTCAAGAACTTCTTCAAAGTAGTGCTCGGCAGCCACTCGGCCTATGGCTGAACCCTGTGCCGTAACAGTGGTGGCATCCATCTCCGCCCAGTATGTTTTGACACAGGCAAGGGCCATCCGCGAGCCTTCTATGCACACCGACCTCTTTACAGCATCGATGTGTGGCACAACACCAAGGAATTGTTGCACTAAGCTAAAGTAGCTATTCGGCCTTGGCCCTCCCGGCCACAGATGATCCACAACGGACCTCATCGCAAGTCCGGATAATCTATGGAGCTCGGCCCACTCGGCCATTTGCTCATTCAACAGCAGCGGACGGGCTGGAGCATGAAACTGTGACCAAAACAGTTTTTCCACTTCGTGATCTTTCCGATCCTTGAAGTACTCGGCCGCATCAGCAGCACTTGCAGCCAAATCCACGTAGGCGTCCGCAGAACTCCATAGCCGGTCCAGAGGTGCATACTTCGGATCCCCGAACTTAGTCCGCAACAAGAAGGGCTTCCCAGATACAATATCTGTAGCTTGATGCAGCTCCTCCTTCGTCGCTCTAATTTTGGAGCGGGCTTCCTTGGCAGCCACCCGGGCCTTTTCCAGGTCCGTCGCCTTTGCCCACTTTTCTTCTTCAAGAAGCTGGTAACGGTCAGCAACATCTTTTAACTCTACAGCCATCTTGGCTATTTTTTCTTTGCTCTCGCAATGCGCGGCCTGTTCGGCCCTTAACTCTTCGGTCGCCTTTAAAGCGGCCGCATTGCTACTCCTTGCTTGCTCCTTGGCTCGGGCAAGCTCCACCCGAAGGGTCTCCACGGTGGCAGCTCCATCTGTAGTCACAACATTTTAAAGATACTGGCATCATGTTGCTCTTATTATGTGACAATCACCAGAAAAATCACCTACCATGTGCCTCGTCAAGCCGCTTGTTAACAAGCACGATGTCGGCATCTGCCGCATCCAGTTGCCGCCTTACTTCGGCAAACCCATCAGTCTGGCTAGCCACCGGAGCTTCAACCACCTACACATAAAGGCGGTCTGGTTATTACCTGGGACTATGATCCTCTTTTGCCGCAGTTTTCAATGAAACCAGAGTCTCAAGGGCTACTATCTACACAAGGCACATCTAAAAATGTGCGGTACTGTCAAAAATGTACATCATTTCGCGTACCTCAAAACCCGTCAGTAGACTCATAAAGGCTTCATGCAACCCACTTTCGGCGGACGAAATCCTTTCAATCACCGTACCCGTCAATGTGCGGTGCTCTTCTGAGATAGCCGCTCGCTCTAACAGATCCCTCAGTACGTCCGACCACACACCAGACGGTGCCGAACTCTTTCGATTGCTCTCTTCAAGAGCCGGATACTAAGGACTTCGGGTGGCCATAGGATTGCCTTCTGGCCTTGCCGGATCAGGAGAAACCCTCCCACGACGACACCTCGGGGTCACCCGCCTCATGAGGTGGTATGGCATGGGGAGGTGTTTCGCTCTCCATCATCTCTGGAAGAAGATCCCCTGAAGACGAGCTCTGCTGAGAAGGGCTAAGATCTGAACTGCAAGATAAATGCTTCGGTTATTTCCTCAGAAGTAAAGCGAGGTATTTTCATTATTAAGTACCCTTTTACTTACAGCTCGGTGGAGGGCTGATCCTCTTGAGGGCATAGTGCGGCCGGGGTAGCCCCCAGGGCAGGACCCTCTAGCGAAGATTTCTTCCCCCGTTTGGAGACCATTGTCTCCGGGTCCTCGGAGGCGGTCCTCTTCCTTCCCTGGGGAGAGAAAGTTTCAGTCCCTCCTCCCCGGCTAACCTCCTTCGCGGAGGCGCTAGCCTGCTTGTTCCCCCCCTTTATCTTCTCCTAAGGGCGCTTGATAAGGCGCAATCTCCATCATCCTGGTTAGCACAGGATTTGGTGAGGTCTCGGGGAGGGGGGCCGGACACCTGATCAACTTTGCCTTCGCTATCCAATCCTGGTCAAAGAGCAGCTTTTTTAGGGCAACGTTGCGATAAATAAACGGACAGTGTGTTCGGATGCGGGGCTACTTACTTGGGTATCCGGGCGGTTGCAGCTCAGACCTGCATCCTCAGTGATGTCCGGACACATTATTTGTGGTCCGAAGAAAAATTTGTACATCTCTTCGTGCGTCATGCCGAGGAAATGTTGAATAGCTCGCGGTCCTTCCGGGTTGAATTCCCACATGCGAAGGGGCCGGCGTTTGCAAGGCTGGACTCGACGAACTAGCATAACTTGCACTATCGTAACCAGACTGAAATCTCTCTCGAAGAGATCTCAGATACGGCTTTGCAGTATTGGCACGTCCTTGTCTGGACCCCAGCTCATCCCCCTGCTGATCCATGACATCAGTTGTGGTGGAGGGTCTGATCGAAAGGTGGGGGCAGCTACCCACTTGGCACTTCTGGGAGCTGTGATGTAGAACCACTCCCGCTGCCACAATCCGGACACCTCTGGGAAGCAACCCTCAGGCCATGGAGCGTCAGCGATTTTGCTTATTAAAGCGCCCCTGCACGCTGCGTGCTTCCCCTCGATCATCTTCGGCTTCACATCGAAGGTCTTAAGCCACAGGCCAAAGTGAGGGGTAATGCGGAGGAAGGCCTCGCATACGACAATAAATGACGAGATGTGAAGAAGGGAATCCGGGGCCAGATCGTGAAAATCTAGCCCATAATAGAACATAAGACCCCTAACAGAGGGATCCAGAGCGAGGCCTAGTCCTCGGAGGAAGTGGGAGACGAACATGACGCTCTTGTTGGGTTCGGGAGTAGGGACGACCTGCCCTCGGGCAGGCAGCCGATGCGAAATTTTGGCGGTCAGATATCTGGCCTCTCTCAACTTCTTGATGTCCTCCTCCATGACGGAGGAAGGCATCCACCGACCTTGAAGGTTGGATCCGGACATAGTTGAAGGTCCAAAGTGCCTAAACCTGAGCTTTGGGTGTTGGAACTCGAGGCGGGAGGCGGATTCGATTAAGATCGAGAGGAAAAAGCCTTGTCCCCTTTGTAAAGAGGGTGAATATCAAGCGTCCTCCTCGTGGCCGTTTGGGACTTGCCTAAGATCTAGGAGTCCTACCAATATGCACGGTTGGGTTACCCACATCCGTATTGATGAGAATCCCGTGATAAAGGGGACACGATCTCTGCTTCGACAAGACGTGCCAAGGAAACCGCCTCGCAAAACACACTGAGATGGGTTATGAAAAACGATTCGAATAAATACCTGGCTATGGTGTGATGTCACACTACGGGGTACGTCAGCAGATTAGATTTGTGAAAATATTATTCTCTCTACGGTGTTATGTGGAACTTATTTTGCAGAGCCGGACACGATCCTCGTGTTCAAAATCTTCTATGAAGTATTCGGAGGAGGAACCCTCCTTGCAATGCCGAAAACAATCTGCGCGTCGGACTCATCGTCATTGAAGCCTGGTTCAGGGGCTACTGAGGGAGTCCTGGATTAGGGGGTATCCGGACAGCCAGACTATATCCTTTGGCCAGACTGTTGGACTATGAAGATACAAGATTGAAGACTTCGTCCCGTGTCTGGATGGGATTCTCTCCTTGGCGTGGAAGGCAAGCTTGGCAGTACGGATATGTAGATCTCCTTCCTTGTAACCGACTATGTGTAACCCTAGCCCCCTCCGTGTCTATATAAACCGGAGGGTTTAGTCCTTAGGACCAACAACAACAATCATACCATAGGCTACCTTCTAGGGTTTAGCCTCTTCGATCTCGTGGTAGATCAACTCTTGTAATACTCATATCATCAAGATCAATCAAGCAGGAGCAGGGTTTTACCTCCATCGAGAGGGCCCGAACCTGGGTACAAACATAGTGTCCCCCGTCTCCTGTTACCATCCACCTAGACGCACAGTTCGGGACCCCCTACCCGAGATCCGCCGTTTTTGACACCGACAATGTGCATTACCGAGAGGGCCCAGAGATACCTCTCCGATACTCGGAGTGACAAATCCTAATCTCGATCTATGCCAACTCAACAAACACCATTGGAGACACCTGTAGAGCACCTTTGTAATCACCCAGTTACGTTGTGACATTTGGTAGCACACAAAGTGTTCCTCCGGTATTCGGGAGTTGCATGATCTCGTAGTCATAGGAACATGTATAAGTTATGGAGAAAGCAATAGCAACAAACTAAATGATCATCGTGCTAAGCTAACAGATGTTTCAAGTCAATCACATCATTCTCTAATGATGTGATCCCGTTAATCAAATGACAACTCATGTCTATGGTTTGGAAACATAACCATCATTGATTCAACGAGCTAGTCAAGTAGAGGCAAACTAGTGACACTCTGTTTGTCTATGTATTCACACATGTACTAAGTTTCCGGTTAATACAATTCTAGCATGAATAATAAACATTTATCATGATATAAGGAAATATAAATAACAACTTTATTATTGCCTCTAGGGCATATTTCCTTCAATCTCCCACTTGCACTAGAGTCAATAGTCTAGTTCACATCGTCATGTGATTTAACACCAATAGTTCACATCTTTATGTGATTAGTTCACATCTCCATGTGACTAACACCCAATGGGTTTACTAGAGTCAAAAATCTAATTCACATCGCTATGTGATTAACACCCAAAGAGTGATCATGTTTTGCTTGTGAGAGAAATTTAGTCAATGGGTCTGCCACATTCAGAGCCGTATGTATTTTGCAAATTTTCTATGTCTACAATGCTTTGCACGAAGCGACTCTAGCTAATTGCTCCCACTTTCGATATGTATCTAGATCGAGACTTAGAGTCATCTAGATCGGTGTCAAAGCTTGCATCGATGTAAATCTTTACGACGAACTCTTTGTCACCTCCATAACCGAGAAACATTTCCTTATTCCACTAGGGATATTTTTTATCGTTGTCCAGTGATCCACTCCGGGATCACTATTGTACCCTCTTTCCAAACTTAGGTGAGGTACACAATAGGTCTGGTACACCACATAGCATACTTTATAGAACCTATGACTGAGGCATAGGGAATGACTTTTCATTCTCTTTCTATTTTCTGTCATGGTCGAGTTTTGAGTCTTTACTCAACTTCACACCTTGCAACACAGGCAAGAACTCCTTCTTTGACTTTTCCATTTTGAACTACTTCAAATCTTGTGAAGGTATGTACTCATTGAAAATATGTCAAGTGTCTTGATCTATCTCTATAGATCTTGATGATCAATATGTAAGTAGCTTCATCGAGGTCTTTCTTTGAAAAACTCCTTTCAAACACTCCTTTATGCTTTCCAGAAAATTCTACATTATTTCCGATCAACAATATGGCATTCACATATACTTATCAGAAATGCTGTAGTGCTCCCACTCACTTTCTTGTAAATACAGGCTTCACCGCAAGTCTGTATAAAACATATGCTTTGATCATTTTATCAAAGTATATATTCCAACTCCGAGATGCTTGCACCAGTCCAAAGATGGATCGCTGGAGCTTGCACACTTTGTTAGCACCTTTAGTGAAAGGATCAATATAGTTGACTAGAGGGGGGTGAATAGGCAACTAACAATTTTTAACTTTTCTTTACCAAATTAAACTTTGCATCAAAGTAGGTTGTCTAGATATGCAACTAGGTGAGAAACCTATATGGTGCTACAAGAACAAGTAGACAAGCAAGAAAGGGATATAACACAAATAAGCGTGCACAAGTAAAGGCATGAGAGAACCAAGATTGGAGCCAGTGAAGACGAGGATGTGTTACCTAAGTTCCTTCCTTTTGAAGGGAAGTACGTCTCCATTGGAGCGGTGTGGAGGCACAATGCTCCCCAAGAAGCCACTAGGGCCACCGTATTCTCCTCACACCCTCACACAATGTGAGATGTCGTGATTCCACTATTGGTGCCCTCGGAGGCGGCAACCGGACCTTTACAAACAAGGTTGGGGCTATCTCCACAACTTAATTGGAGGCGCCCAACGATACCACAAATCTTCACCACAATGGAATATGGCTTCGCGGTGACCTCAATCGTCTAGGGTGCTCAAACGCCCAAGAGTAACAAGATCCGCAAGGGATGAGTGGGGGAATCAAATTTCTCTTGGTGGAATTGTAGATCTAGGCCTTCTCCACCAATCCCTAGAGAATCAACAAGTTTGATTGGCTAGGGAGAGAGATCAGGCGAAAATGGAGCTTGGAGCAATAATGGAGCTTGGGGATGGAAGAGATAGTCAACTCAGAGAAGAAGACACCCCTTATATAATGGAAGAACAAATCCAACCGTTATCCACCAACCCAGCCTGCATAGCACGGTACTACCGCGCCAGGGCTGCCGTACTACCGCAGGGGCATGCGGTACTACCGCAGGGCCCCGCGGTACTACCACCCGAGCAGCACAAACTAGGACAGCCCAAATGCACTGAAGACAGGGCGGTAGAACCGTTGGCATGGTACTACCGCTCCCCCTTGCGGTACTACCGCAAGGCAAGGATGTTCCAGGTTTTGAGAAGACACGGACATATAAAAATACATCCGTGGCAACTTCCGCTGAGTGGAGTCAATGCAAAAATCCGACACGGTAGTACCGTGAGCCAGGGGCGATACTACCGCGCGGGGTGCAGATCTAAAAAATTACATCCGCTCCTATTGCCGCGCAGGCTACTGAGCCAGACCAAAACGCACAGTATTACCGCGCACCAGGCGCGGTACTACCACGTAGGGCGCGAATGTAAAAAATTACATCCGCTCCTACTACTGCAGCCGCAGCAGTGTCTGTCCTGGGGCCATGGTACTACAGCTCCAAAGGAGCGGTACTACTGTGGGCGCTTGCGGTACTACCGTGCCTAGGCCCGGTACTACTGCAAGGGCCTGTGGTACTACCGCTCCTAGGAGCAGTACTACCGCATGCCCAAGCTCAGCCAACCCAACAATTTGCATAGACGAGAAAAGACGGAGGATGCTCCAAAGTGCTAAAGGAAAGGCGGTGCAAAGGATAAGATGTGTATGTGATGATGCCACCCAAACCTTTCCAAAGCGGACCCGCTCTTAATAGTACGGCTTTCCTACAACTCAAATCCACCGAAAAGAAACGTAGAGAAATGCCGTCTTCAATAGTCTTCGAGGGGCACCAAAACGTCTTGTGCCTAGTGATGAAATGTCTGAAATACTCAATGCACACAATTAGTCTGCAAAAGCATTGTCATCAATCACCAAAACAACTAAGGGATAAATATGCCCTTACAATCTCCCCCTTTTTGGTGGATTGATGACAATACAGGATTTGCATAAAAGGAGATAACATAGAACATGGGCAAACTCCATACCTATAAAATATAGACGGGCTCCCCCTAGATGTGTGCTATCTAGATGAGTGCATTGGACTGCATGACACACATACTAGGATCAACACTCCCCCTATATTTTAGAGATAAGGCATATCTTGCAACAAAAAGGCTAACACTAAGCAAGATAGTACATATGAGCATGATATACATAGCACAAGATAGCATAAGCTTAATAAGGTACGATAGAGTGCATATGTCTTACACCATATGATAGATAAGTCTCACAAGCACAAACCAAACCAAAGCAAACGAGGTTGCAAGGAACAAAAGCAAACGACACAACAAAACAAACACGACTCGCAAATCCTATAGTCTCTCCCCCTTTGGCATCGAGACGCCAAAAAGGCAGAGAGGACGCCTACAACACAAGTTGTGGCTCAAGCGGAGTAATCACTCGCACCCTCCTCATCAGACTCAGCAGCTAGGACGGACTCCTCCTTGTCCTCCTCAGAATCAGTCCACCTGTAGCCCTACTTCGCCATCCAGGCTGCCTCTGGCGTGATGACCCTCTCAGATCCGCTGGATATCTGCTCACAAATGTCCTCAAGATCCGCTTGCCGCGGCGGCGACTCTCCTTCTGAGCAACATGAGACCGATACTGCCCCTTGGCCTGCATGCAGAATAGAGCCTTCATCTTGTTCTTCAGCTTCTTATCGCAAGAGGGCTCAGACGATGAAGGCGAGTAGCCAGCAGAGCTGTCCTCATCAGCGTCCTACTCCTCAACCTCCTCTGCATCCACATCCATCTGAACAGCCGCTGCCTCAGCACGGGTAGTAGTGTTGGCCCACTGGGGCTTGATACGGAGCCTGATGGGGTCATGACGAATCCAGTCAGGGGCAAGAAACTCATCATTGGGAAGGAGCTTCTCCCAAGTCCTCGTGATCAGCAGAATAAGGTAGGGTCCATAGATGGGAACCTTATGGGTGAACACCGCAAACCGAAGCTCGCACCACATGATGTGTGAGACATCAAGTGGTTGAGTCTGAGAGAGATGAGCCTCCTCACAGATGAGCATCATATCCACAAGATAGGCATGCACTTTGTCCTTGTCACAAATGCGGGGAAAGAGAGAGTTGCGGAAGACGTGATACATGATGTCGAGGAAGGGGTTCAGCACCCATGTCTTCTTGCCATTGAGAAGCGATTACTCAACATAGTAGGGTAGAAGCTTGTCCTTGTTGGCTGACTTGGGATTGGCATGAGGGCATACACCAACGGGTGTGGTGAGCCCCTCATCAAGAACCTGAAGCAAATCCATGAAGTCCTTCCATGTAGCAGTCAACCGATGTCCGTTGGTCATCCAGGTCATCCTCCGTTCCTCATCAGTATGGAAGTGGACCATGGCAAAGAACTAGGCCACAATTTCACGGTCATAATCCAAGTGGAATGAGATCACATGCTCAATGCCAAAGTGCTCCATGAGGTCCAGAGCCTCACCAAAGTAATCACGGTGCCTTTCATCCCACATGTGATGCATGTCAATCCAGTGCACATCCACATAGAGGTTCTGCTTTGCCTTGATCACATCCACATAAGTGAGATACTGCTGCTTGGTCCAGAACAGATCATTCCCGCTGAAGTTGGCATGAGGATTCACATAGGGGTTGAGTTTTGTTCGAGAGGCGAACTCGGCAAGAGGAATCTCATCCATGCCCTTGGTGGGCTCCTTGAGCTTGGTAGCGGTGGTCTTGGTCCTGCGTTGGGGGCATTGGAGCCCTCAGGAGCTTCGTATTGGTTGTGTAGACGCTTGGAGCCCGTGTCACGGCTGGGATTGGAACGGTGAGCAGGAGCACCGGTGCCACCACCTAAGACACAAAACACAAAAACATGCACGAGAAGAGAGAAGGATCAATGCACAGACCTCAGCAAAACAGGTGAAACAAGTAGAACTCGTACTAGAGAGTTGTCACAAGAGAGATTTGACAGAACGGTAGTACCGCATGGCTGCGCGGTAGTACCACTTCGGAGGAGCGGTAGTATCGTGCGAGCGATAGTACCGCACCAGAGATGCGGTAGTACCGCACGGCGGCAGATCTGAGTCCACTATTGGATCTGAGCACACCCGTGACAACGAGGCGGTATACGGTTGATCAAATCTACCACGGGGCAACAAAGCAAGCACAATCTCTATGCATTGCTATTCTCCTACCTCCTACTCTTGCATAGATTTGGCCTAAAATCTCAAGAACAACATGCATCTCCCCAAAAACCTAGAAGCAAACAAACGAACCAAAGAGAGAGGGATTTGGGGAGAAACCTTGTTACATGGCAAGAGGAAGTGGTGGGGAACGATCCCACCAGTCGGAATCCGAGGAGAGCGGCCGGAGATGGAGATCCGGTGAGGACCTCCGGCGCCGTTCTTGAGCGAGAGAGAGAGAGAGAGAGAGAGAGAGAGAGAGAGAGAGAGAGACGGCATGGGGAGAAACAAATGAATGGGTATGGGGGAGTTGGAACTCCCCCTACCCGCTCTTAACCCCCACGCGCCCTCGACAGCGCGGTAGTACCGCCTGGGCGGAAGTACCGCACCGAGGGCAGTAGTACCGCTCTCCCAGGCGGCAGTAAAAAATTACTGTCACGCTGGGTGCGGAAGTACCGTGCGCTGCTCACGCGGTATTACCGTGGCAGGCCGCGGTAGTATCGAGTGCTCAAGAAGATGCAAGTTTCAAGAACAAGGGAAAACAAAGGACCTTTGCAAAGCAACCTTCAACTGAACGGACACACCAATACGCTGGCACACGAGACAACACACACAATCACGACACGACGAAAGTAATACAAGAGACAACAAGGACTAAAACACTCAACACAACCTCTCTAAAAAGAGGGTGGTGGCCGGAGCCACCTATGTTTGAGTCAATTGGTATGGCACCGCGAAGAATTATCCTTGGGCCCATGACCAAAACTCCTCTTTGAAGCACAAGTACCATCAACAATGGCTAATGTGAAAGAGTTGATCAATTTTTGCATAATGGGGGAGGGAGAGTTCATTGAGAGAACAACACTCCCCCTATGTCCATGCCCACACCTAAACAAGATAACAAGTTGAGTATGGTGGGGTGTGCATGGGTTCAAGCAACATTGCTCGAATCAATGATATTTAGCTCATGCCTTAACTCGCGAAATATTGCTTCATCCAGGGGGCTTCGTGAAGATATCTACAAGGTTATCAAGAGTGTTGACATAGTTGAGCTCGATCTCCCCTCACCTAATATGATCCTGGATGAAGTGATACTGAATCTCAATATGCTTTGTCTTGAAGTGTTGCACCGGGTTGAGAGAAATCTTGATGGCACTTTCATTGTCACACCAAAGAGGAACTTTGTCACAAATGACACCGTAATCCTTTAAAGTTTGCCTCATCCATAAAAGTTGTGCATAACAACTATCGGCAGCCACATACTCCGCTTCCATGGACGAGAGAGAGACGCAACTTTGCTTCTTGGAAGACCAACTCACCAAAGAGCAACCAAGAAATTGGGGCCCTCCATAAGTTGACTTCCTATCCACTTTGTCTCCGCCCAATCGGAGTCCGAATAGCCCACAATATTGAAGTTAGATCCTCTTGGATACCATAAGCCAAAGTTTGGGGTATGAGCCAAATATCAAAATATTGGCTTGACCCCCACATAGTGGCTTTCCTTAGGTGCGGCTTGAAACTGTGCACAAATTCACACACTCAACATGATATCTTGTCTAGATGCACAAAGGTAAAGAAAGGAGCCAATCATGGAGCGATATACCTTTTGATCCACCGCTTTACCATTGGGATCTATATCAAGTTGGCATTTGACGGGCATTGGAGTGGAAGCTGGCTTGACATCACTTAGCTTGAATCTCTTGAGCATGTATTGAGTGTATTTGGCTTGGTTGATGAAGGTTCCTTCTCTTCGTTGCTTGACTTCGAACCCGAGAAAGAACTTCAACTCTCCCATCATGGACATCTTGAACTTGGAGGTCATGCGTGTGGCAAATTCCTCATTGAAAGCTTTGTTAGGGGAACCAAAGATAATATCATCAACATATAGTTGGCACACAAACAACTCCCCTTTGACCTTCTTAGTAAAAAGAGTGGGGTCAATTTTCCCAATTTCAAAACCATGATCTTGCAACAACTCGGTAAAGTGGTCATACCACGCACATGGGGCTTGCTTAAGGCCATAGAGTGCCTTATCGAGTTGGTACACATGATCGGGAAAATAGGGGTCCTCGAACCCGGGGGGTTGCTTGACATATACCAACTCATTAATAGGACCATTAAGAAAAGCACTCTTCACATCCATTTGTTGTAACTTAAAGTTATGATGAGAAGCATAAGCAATCAACATGCGAATGGATTCAAGGCGAGCAACGGGAGCAAAGGTTTCACCGTAGTGGATACCCTCGACTTGGGAGTAGCCTTGTGCTAGCAAACGAGTCTTGTTGTGAATAATAATTCCATGGGCATCTTGCTTGTTCTTGAATATCCACTTGGTTCCAATGACATTATGGTTCCCCGTTGGCCTTGGCACCAATCTCCACACCTTGTTGTGCTTGAAGTTGTTGAGTTCTTCATGCATGGCATTAAGCCAATCCGGATCCTCGAGCACCTCATAGACCTTTTGGGGTTCAACACAAGAGACAAACGCGTGATGTTCACAATAGTTTGCTAATTGTCTACGAGTGCTTACCCCTTTCTTAAGCTTCCAAGCACATTTGTCATGAGATGATCTTGGGTGGATAGCTTGGATGCGATCTTGGCGGCATGACGCTCTAATTCCTCCTTTGAAGAGAGTTGAGGAGCGGTCACTTGATCATCTTGAGAGTCGTCTTGAGCTCGTTCTTGATCTTGATCTTGCTCTTGATCTTGAACTTGCTTGGATGATAGAACTTGACCTTGGGCATCACTTGGTGATTCAACACCATCTTGAGGTTGATTTTCCCTTGGTCTTGTTCATGAGGTTGAGGGCCTTCACTTTGTTCTTCGAAAGCGTGTGGGCCTTGAGTTGGTGATGGCTCCACATGATTGGAACATTGTCCTTCTCCTTCGGCCACAAGGGGATCCTCAATGGGTAGGATAAAACCAACACCCATTCTTCTTATGGCTTGGGGAGGAATTTCATCACCTACATCACAAGTGCCACTTTGCTCCACTTGGGAGCCATTATTCTCATCAAACTCCATGTTACATGTCTCCTCAATAAGTCCGGTGGACTTATTGAGGACACGGTAAGCATGGGAGTTTGTAGCATAACCAACAAATATGCCCTCATGAGCTCTAGCCTCAAATTTAGACAAACGAACACCTTTCTTGAGAATGAAACACTTACACCCGAACACCCGGAATTACTTGAGGTTGGGCTTGTTACCGGTGAGTATCTCATATGGAGTCTTGTTCAAGCCTTTGCGGAGGTAGAGCCGATTGGATGCATGACATGCGGTGTTGATGGCTTCGGCCCGAAAGTTGTATGGAGACTTGAACTCCGCCATCATGGTCCTTGTCGCATCCATCAACGTCCGGTTCTTCCTCTCCGCTACACCAATTTGTTGAGGGGTGTAAGGTGCGGAATATTTATGCTTGATCCCCTCATCACTAAGAAACTCATCCAAGGTGTAGTTCTTGGACTCGGTGTCGTTGTCACTTCTTATTGTCAAGATCTTTGCATTGTGTTTACGTTGAGCTTTATTTGCAAAGTCAATGACGGTTTGTTGGGTCTCACTCTTCCTCTTGAAGAAATATACCCAAGTGTATCTTGAATAATCATCGACGATCACAAAGCAATACTTCCTACCCCCAATACTATCAAAAGATGGAGCCCAAAGAGATCCATGTGAAGGAGCTCCAAAGGCCTCTTCGAGTAAATGATAGTCGTGGGAGGGTGAGCCTTTTCATGTAGCTTTCCTTCGATATACGCACTGCAAGCACGATCTTTAGCAAAACTAACATTTGTTAGTCCACGGATGCTCCCCCTTGAGAAGACTTTGCAAAGATCTCATATTGACATGGGCTAAACGGCGATGCCAAAGCCATCCCATGTCAACTTTAGCCATTAGGCATGTCACAGTCTTAGTGAGTCACTCCGAAAAGTTAATCACATAGAGACCGTTTTCGACATGCCCAACAAAGGCTACTTTAAGAGTCTTGCTCCACAAGAGGGCCACGGTATCAACACCAAAGAAGGTGGCAAATCCCATGAGCGCAAGTTGATGAATGGAAAGTAAATTGTATGCAAGGGACTCAACAAGCATGGCCTTCTCGATCGTGAGATCATGAGAAATGACTACCTTGCCGAGTCCCAATACCTTAGAGGACGAGGCGTCACCCCACTCGACGTTGGTGGGAATAGAAGGAATCTTTTGCACATCCACCACCAAGTCCTTGCTTCCGATCATATGATTAGTGGCTCCACTATTGAGCAACCATGATCCCCCACCGGAAGCAAACACCTACAAGAAATCAATGCTTGGTTTTAGGTACCCATTTTGTAATGGGTCCTTTGATGTTAGTAACAAGGGTCTTAGGAACCCAAATAGACCATTCAATGTACTCATAAGAAGAACCAACAAATCTGGCATAAACATGTCCATCACTAGCATGGCATAAGACATAAGAAGGATTAAAGTCGTTGGCTTTGTTGGGAGGAGTAGCATTGCCCTTCTTGGCATCACTACTCTTCACATTGTTCTTCTTCTTATTAGAGGCACCCCCTCCCTCTTTGACAAAAGTTTGCATGAGAGGAGGAGGTCATTTGGTATTGTCATTCTTCTTCTTATTCTTGGACTTGGGTGCAAACCTAATCCCTTCCTTGGCCACAACTTCCTTTTGATTGCTCAAAAGGTTGTTGAGGTTCTTCTCGCCTTGTATGCACGACACAAGGCCTTTCTCAAGTTGCTCCTTCAACTTAGCATTCTCCTCAACAAGATGCACATGCTCACAACACAGGTTAGTAGCATTTGCATTATCAATTAAGACTATATGAGGAAATGTGGCTTTCTCCTTGGTTAGCTTTACTTGGAGTTGATCATGAGACCCTTTGAGGCTAGCATGAGCACTCTTCAAGACCTCGTGAGCCTTGTCAAGTAAGTCAAACTCCTCTTTGAGTCTAGCAAGATCAACTCCAAGCTTGGCCTTTGTAACACCCCGGATGAAACTTTCCCAATTTGTAATCCAACTCTTGCCGTTTCCGGCGTTAAGTTATATTTATTTCTTGGGTTCAGGTCTTTGTCTCCGTGTGTTGTTTTCGTTTTCATGCATCTCATATCATGTCATCATGTGCATTGCATTCCCATACGTGTTCGTCTCATGCATTCGAGCATCTTCCCCGTTGTCCGTTTTGCATTCCGGTGCTTCGTTCTCCTCCGGTGGTTGTTTCTAGCTTTCTTTCGTGTGTGGGGATTAAACATTTCCGGATTGGACCGAGACTTGCCAAGCGGCCTTGGTTTACTACTGGTAGACCGCCTGTCAAGTTTCGTATCATTTGGACTTCGTTTGATACTCCAACGGTTAACCGAGGGACCGAAAAGGCCTCGTGTGTGTTGCAGCCCAACACCCCTCCAATTTGGCCCAAAACCCACCAAACTCTGCTCCATCACCTAGAGCGTTCGATCACGATCGCGTGGCCGAAAACCGCACCTCATTTGGACTCTCCTAGCTCCACTTATGCCTATAAATAGAACCCCTTCGTTTTCGGATCTCTCTTCCCCACGAAACCCTAGCCAAAAAAAAGGATCTCTCCGCGCCGGACGTGTCCGTCCGCCGCCGGACACGCCGCGCCGCCGCCCGCGCCCAACCACGGGGCGCCACGTGTCGCCCGCCGCCGCCAACAGCCGCCGGCCCGGGAGGCCCGTTCCCGGCCCCCGCGGCCCGAAGTCGCCGCCGCCAGCCTCGCCTACCCTGCCGCCCGCGCCGCCTTCGCCCCCTCCGCGACCGGCCGCCGCCCGCAGCCAAGTCCGGCACCGACCGCCTCGTTCCTCGTCGCCGGCGAGAGGAGAGCCCGACGCCGGCCGCCTCGAAGATCGCCGCCGCCCCACCGCGCCAAGTCGCCGCCCTGGCGAGCCCCCACACCGGCCGGCCTCTCCTTTTCCTCAAGTCCCACTCTGGCCACCTCCCTCGACTCCGGCGAACCATCTTCGGCGACCTCGGCGCGGCTGCTACAGGAACTGCTACAGTGTCGCGCCAGATCTAGATCCAAAAAAACCCTAACGGTTGACTTTCCCCTCTCCCATCTTATTTTTTATGCAAACTTTGACCGGCCTTATCTCCGCATCCGTAGTACCGATTTGGGCATATAGTATATCATAATGTTCGCCTCGACGAGTACATCATTTCATTCCATTGCATCATTTTCATTTGACTGCATCTTGATGCCCGAAATGCTATTAGAAGGAGGCTTCGTGAGTTATTTGTCAGATCTGCTAGTTCATCTTAGACTTTTGTCATTTTTGCCATGATTATTGTGTGCATGATATGCATGTGAGTCCTTCATATGTTTTGTTAAGGATTTTGTTATCTTTCCAGAGGTGCAACCCATGCATTTTTAGGATGTGTGTGGTGACTTGTGCAAGCTTGCAAAGTGAGGCACCCGGTAAATCAGTTTTCAGGGACTTAGTAGTTTTCACTAAGTCTGGGATTATTTAGTTCATGATGCCATATGTTCAGCTTGTTTCCTAGTGATCCGTGCCTCTTTTGAGGATGATCAGTAAGGGAGTTTTGTTAATCATGTTATGCTCTATCCATCCGTGTCTTTACTTGCAATTATGGAGCACCCTAGCTTGAGTCAATTGAGCTCTACTTTTGTTTCGTGGTGAATCTGGGCAGATCGTCAACTCGTTTGCGATTTTGCCGATGTTATTGTAGTTGATCCGTGCATGCTATGCCATTGTTCTTGCCATGTCTAGCTTGTATTTTGTGCCTTCTTAATGGGTGTATGCTTGCCTTGCCATGACTTGCACCATGGTGAGTGCATCGAGCTCGTTAACATGCCTTCGTGAGTTATATTTCAGCATGTCTCAGTTTTCACTAAGTCTGAAAACTGATTGTGTTTTAGCTATGTTCGTGTGCCCGTTAGTATATTTTGTGAACCCTTTTGGCCCCAGGTCACTTTGGGTCTTTTGTTAAGCTTGTTGAGTAGCTCCATGCCACGTTCTTACTTGTCTTAATCAGGTCATGTATCATGTTGTTTTGCTGCTCCGAAGAGGGCTTCGTGATCTGAAATTTCAGACAAGTGTTAATTTCACTAAGTCTGAAATCTGTTTTGCATTTGCGTTTTTGCCATGCTTGTTTGAACCTCATAATGGATGAATTGGCCGTAGCTCAGTGCTAGTCTTTTGTTAAGCATCTTGTGTGCATCCCTGCCATGTATTTTGTTGTCATGTTTGGTGGCTGTAGCATGTTCATCTCATTGCATTTAGATGCCTACTTGCTGTAAATCGCAGACCGGTGTCATTCTTAAATCGCTTGCCATTTCCAAACCGTAACTCCGATTCCGATGATCTTTATATCGTTTTCAAGCGATTTCATCCCTCTTTCCAGTGGCACACTTGGATTTCCAAGTTGAGGCCAGGTTCATGCATTTCCTGTCATATCTTGCATTTTGCATCCCGCATCGCATCCCGCATAGCATATCATCATTTCATCATATTGCTTGGTCTTGCACGTGGTTGATTGTATCCTTGTTGCTTGTTTGTCTTGTTTGGGTAGAGCCGGGAGACGAGTTCGCTAACGAGGAGCCCGTTGAGTTTGCTCTTGAGGATCCAGTCAACTCTGACAACTGTGCAGGCAAGATGATCATACCCTCGAAATCACTACTATCTTTGCTATGCTAGTTTGCTCGCTCTTGCTATGCCAATGCTACGATGCCTACCTTTTGCTTGTCAGCCTCCCAATTGCCATGTCAAACCTCTAACCCACCTTGTCCTAGCAAACCGTTGATTGGCTATGTTACCGCTTTGCTCAGCCCCTCTTATAGCGTTGCTAGTTGCAGGTGAAGATTGGAGGCGTTCCTTGTTGGAACATTTATTTACTTGTTGGGATATCATTATATTGCTATGTTATCTTAATGCATCTATATACTTGGTAAAGGGTGGAAGGCTCGGCCTCTCGCCTAGTGTTTTGTTCCACTCTTGCCGCCCTAGTTTCCGTCATATCGGTGTTATGTTCCCGGATTTTGCGTTCCTTACGCGGTTGGGTTATAATGGGAACCCCTTGATATTTCGCCTTGATTAAAGCTTTTCCAGCAATGCCCAACATTGGTTTTACCATTCGCCACCTAGCCCTTTTCTTTCCCTTGGGTTCTGCAGACTCAAGGGTCATCTTATTTTAACCCCCCCCCGGGCCAGTGCTCCTCTGAGTGTTGGTCCACCTGTCAGCTACCGGTGGCCACCAGGGGCAACTCTGGCTGGCCTACCCGTACCTAGGACAATCTGAGTGTGCCCTGAGAAAGAGATATGTGCAGCTCCTATCGGGATTTGTCGGCACATTCGGGCGGTGTTGCTGGTCTTGTTTTAACCTGTCGAAGTGTCTTGAGTTACCGAGATACCGAGTCTGATCGGAACGTCTTGGGAGGAGGTCTATTCCTTCGTTGACCGTGAGAGCTTGTCATGGGCTAAGTTGGGACTCCCCTGCAGGGATTGAACTTTCGAAAGCCGTGCCCGCGGTTATGGGCAGATGGGAATTTGTTAATGTCCGGTTGTAGATAACTTGAACCTTAATTAATTAAAATGAATCAACTGAGTGTGTTACCGTGATGGCCTCTTCTCGGCGGAGTCCTGGAAGTGGACACGGTGTTGGAGTAATGTTTGCGTAGGTTGCTCTCTAGTTTCTCGCTCGTGCGTTGCCTCCTCTTCTTGCTCTCTTTTGCGAATAAGATAGCCACCATATATGCTAGTCGCTTTCTGCAGCTCCACATATATTTGCCTTGCCATTCCTATAAGCTTAAATAGTCTTGACCGCGAGGGTGCGAGATTGCTGAGTCCCCGTGGCTCACAGATACTATAACTCCAGATGCAGGTCCAGGTGATTCCGCTCCAGGTGACGAGTATGAGATCAAGTGGGAGTTCGACGAAGACTCTCAATGATACTACGTGTCTTTTCCTGATGATCAGTAGTGGTGCCTAGTTGGGGTTTGATTGGGACCGTGTCGCATGTTGGGTTCTCTTTTATTTTGGCGCCGTAATCGGGCCATGAGTGTTTGGATGAGGTAATGTTATTTATGTTCTTCATTGACGTGGCGAGTGTAATCCAACTATGTTCTCCCCTTTATTATTCATACTACATGGGATGTTGTGAAGATTGCCTAACTTGCGACATATGCCTTAAATGCGATTATGTCTCTAAGTCGTGCCTCGACACGTGGGAGCTATAGTCGCATCGAGGGTGTTACAAGTTGGTAATCAGAGCCTTCCCCGACCTTAGGAGCCCCATTGCTTGATCGTTTTTAGCGGCCGAGTTGTGTCTAGAAAAATGTTTTGAGTCTTTAGGAATTATATATCGGAGAGCTTAGGAATTCTTTTTACTTCCCAGTCTCCTCATCGCTCTGGTAAGGCATCCTGACGTAGAGTTTTGACTCTTCTCTTCTCAAATTTCACTAAAAAATTTTAGGATCACGCGAGTATCTTGGAATCGTTCCGATGGCTTATGATGAGAATACTGTCTTGGTGCCTCCTGTCAGGGGTTTAGTGGAAGTGTCCCGGGGAGTTGAGCTCTGAGGTGTTGTCATCATAATTTTATCGTTGCAATTCTGGAATACTTGAGATATGTTCGCCGACATCGAAAATCTCTTTTATGCAGTTCGTTGGTGAGATAACCTCGACGCCACCCAGTACTGGGGCGGGAGTTCGGGAGTATCGCCATAACTTGTATAACGGATGCTTTTCGAAGGTTGAGGTAGATGGTTTCCGAAGGTTTCTTGGTTATGTGTTGAAGGATGGATACAGCTGGATGTAGGATTTGCTAGTTTGGGTGAGATATTATGCTTCCCCTGTATCCCCAACACCTGATTGCATAACCGGAAAGTTCGGGAGTTTCATAGGTGGGAATTCTAGTAGCTCTAGTTCTTCTTCCACGGATATTGGTTTGAGATTGGGATTTCTTACCGATTATTCGTTCTTGATCCGTACCTTGTTGATTTATTTCTCTACCTTAATTCTACGTGGCTTCTCAATTTATGGATATGTGACCATTTGAAGAGGAATGCATTCGTTCATTTTGTTCGGATGTGAAGACTATATGTTGCAATTTTCATTCCGTTGGATTCAGCTTCAATATTTATCTATCAATGTGCTAATGGTGGTCAACCTCTTCAGGATGGCTCCTCCAACGCGCACGACTCCGAATCCTGATCCGCCACCGCCTCCACCTCCTCCAGAGGCATGGCAAGCTGTGATGGCCGCAACTAATGCAAACACTCAGCTGATCATGCAAATTCTTCAAGAGCGCAATCAAGGCAGTCAAGGGAATCAAGGCAGCAATCAGAGTCACTTTGCTACACTCAACCAGTTCCTTGCTAACGGGCCAAAGACTTTCAGCAATTGTGTTGAGGCAACCGATGCTGACGATTGGCTTGTGGATCTGTGTAAGCATTTCGAGTGCAGTAACGTCAGGCCTGAGGACTTTGTCAAGTTCGCTTCCTTCCAACTCAAAGATCAAGCTGCAGAATGGTTCCAGCAGTACAAGGATTCCAGAGGTGGACGTGTTATCACTTGGGATGATTTCCGTCGAGATTTCCGAGCTCATCATATTCCGCAGAGCGTGGTTGAAAGCAAGCGTGAGGAATTCCGCAATCTGAAGCAAGGCTCTTTGTCTGTCTATGACTACAACAAGTTGTTCCAGAAGCTTGCCCGCTTTGCCAAGCAGGACGTGCCTGATGAGAAGAGCATGATATACCAGTTCAGGGGTGGTCTCAGAGAAGATATTCAGCTCGCTCTTGTTCTCTTTGAGCCCTTGAGATACGATGAGTTCTACAACATGGCACTGAAGCAAGAGGCTGCTCAGTTGAGGTGTGATGCTTCCAGGAAGCGAGTCAGAGATGTTACTCCTTCTTCCTCTACTCAAGTGGCCAAGCAGCAGAAGTTTTGGCTTCCTCCTCCTCCGTTCCGTCAGCCGTATCAGCAGAAGAGCAAAGGTGGCAGTGGTTCTTCCCACCCACCCAACCCTGGCTTTCAGAACAAGACTTCGTCTCAAGCTCCAAGATCGAGTGCTCCGTATCACCGTCCGCTTTCAGAGGTCACGTGCAACAAGTGCCAACAGAAGGGTCACTATGCCAACAAGTGTCTCAACCAGAGGCGTCTTCCTCCTCCTCCTCCTGTCAGATCGGCAAGTACAGCTGTGGTCAAGCATAACCCCAAGCATGCCAAGGTCAATTTGATGAATGCAGCTCAGGCAGAGGACTCGTCAGATGTGATCATGGGTAACCTTCCTGTTAATGATATTCCTGCAAAAGTTCTTTTTGACACTGGTGCATCGCATTGCTTCATCTCGAGACCATTTACAAATAGGCATGAATTGGTTTCACAAGTTTTGCCTAGTCCTTTAGCAGTTGTCTCTCCCGGTAAGCGCATGCAGGCTAACTCCATCGTTCCGGATGTTTCTATCACTTTGGGTGACTACAAGTTTCTATCTTCTCCAACGGTTCTCGGTGACTCGGATATTGATCTTATTCTCGGAATGGATTGGCTTTCTAAGCACAAGGCTCAGCTTGATTGTGCAGCAAGGCAGATTCAATTGACTCACTCGTCTGAGGATGTAATTGTCTTTGTCGCTCGGGATAATTCCATTCGTCTATTTTCTCTCAATGAGAAGGGTGAATTGGATGCTATTTCGCAAATTCCAGTCGTTTGCGAATATCAAGACGTCTTTCCAGAAGAGCTCCCAGGAATGCCTCCGCACCGGCCAGTTGAATTCGTTATTGAACTTGAGCCTGGCACGGAACCTGTGTGCAAACGTCCTTACAAGCTCGGACCTGAAGAGTTGAAGGAGCTGAAGAAGCAACTCGATGAGCAAGAAAGAATGGGTCTCATCCGGCCTAGTTCTTCTCCGTGGGGTTGTGGTGTTCTTTTTGTGAAGAAGAAGGATGGAACGGACCGACTTTGTGTTGATTACCGTCCAGTGAACAAGAAGACCATCAAGAACAAATACCCACTTCCCAACATCAATGAGCTGTTCGAACAACTCAAAGGTGCCCAAGTATTCTCCAAGCTTGATCTCCGTATGGGTTATCACCAGATTCGCATTCGTGAAGAAGATATTCCCAAGACAGCATTCAGAACAAGCTTTGGTTCATATGAATACACTGTCATGTCTTTTGGCCTCGCCAACGCTCCTCCGACGTTCTCTCGCATGATGAACTTCATCTTCAACGCCTACACCAATGACTTCGTTTTGGTCTATCTCGACGACATTCTGGTTTTCTCGAAGAACAAGGAAGATCATGCCAAGCACTTGCGTTTGGTTCTTGATAAGCTCAGAGAACATCAGTTCTACGCCAAGTTCTCCAAGTGTGAATTTTGGCTCGATGAGGTTCTTTATCTTGGTCATATCATCTCTGCCAAGGGCATTTCCGTGAATCCTGAGAAGGTGTCTGCAATTGTGAATTGGGAACCTCCTCAGAACGTGAAGCAACTCCGCAGTTTTCTCGGTCTCGCAAGCTATTGCCGAAGATTCGTTGAAAACTTTTCTAAGATCGCGAAGCCTCTCTCAAATCTTCTTCAGAAGCACGTCAAGTACGTTTGGTCTCCGGAGTGTGATATTGCTTTCAACACTTTGAAAGAGAAGTTGATCACTGCTCCAGTTCTGACTCCGCCTGATGAATCCAAGCCGTACGAGGTCTTTTGTGATGCCTCTCTCCAAGGTCTTGGCGCAGTTTTGATGCAAGAGAAGAAAGTTGTTGCTTATACATCTCGCCAGTTGAAGCCTAATGAGAAGAACTACCCCACTCATGATCTCGAGTTGGCGGCAGTTGTGCATGCTCTTTTGACTTGGAGACATCTTCTATTGGGAAGAAAAGTGGACATTTTCACTGATCACAAGAGTCTCAAGTACATCTTCACTCAGCCTAATCTCAACCTCAGGCAAACTCGATGGGTCGAAATGATTCAAGAGTATAATCCGAGTATTGAGTATACTCCAGGCAAGGCCAATGTGATTGCTGACGCTTTGAGCAGAAAGGCCTACTGCAACAGTCTGATTCTTAAGCCTTATCAACCCGAGCTTTGTGAAGCTTTCCGCAAACTTAATCTGCAAGTTGTTCCTCAAGGTTTCCTCGCCAACCTTCAAGTCTCTCCTACCTTAGAAGACCAGATTCACCAAGCCCAGCTTCTTGATGCTATGGTGAAAAAGGTGAAGATTGGGATTGCCAAGAGTCAGTCCAAGTACAAGTGCTACCGCCTTGATGACAAGGACACTCTCTTCTTCGAGGATCGCATTGTTGTGCCTAAAGGTGACCTCTGTAAAGTGATCATGAACGAGGCTCACAATTCTCTCCTCTCCATCCACCCTGGGAGCACGAAGATGTATCAGGACCTCAAGCAGCTTATTGGTGGACTCGAATGAAGCGCGAGATCGCTCAATTCGTGAATGAATGTGATGTCTGCAGAAGAGTGAAGGCAGAACACCAAAGGCCAGCAGGTCTCCTCCAACCTCTTGCCATTCCAGAATGGAAGTTTGACCACATTGAAATGGACTTCGTGACTGGGTTTCCAAAGTCCAAGCGTGGCAATGATGCTATATTCGTTGTCATCGACAAGCTCACCAAAGTGGCTCACTTTCTGCCTATCAAAGACTCGATCACTGCAGCTCAATTGGCGGAACTCTATACCTCTCGCATTGTCTCTCTGCACGGTATTCCTCAAGTGATCTCTTCAGACCGTGGCAGCATCTTTACCTCGAAGTTTTGGGATTCTTTCCAGAAGGCCATGGGCACTAACATCCGCTTTAGCATTGCTTTCCATCCTCAAACAAGCGGTCAAGTCGAGCGTGTCAACCAGATTCTTGAAGATATGCTCAGGGCTTGTGTGATCTCCTTCGGCATGAAGTGGGAGGATTGTCTTCCTTATGCTGAATTCTCCTACAACAATAGTTTTCAAGCAAGTTCGGGCAAGGCCCCTTTTGAAATTCTGTATGGCAGGAAGTGTCGTACCCCTCTCAACTGGTCGGAAACCGGTGAACGTCAGCTGCTGGGTAATGACTTAATCACAGAAGCAGAAGAAATGTGCAAAGTCATTCGTGATAACCTCAAAGCAGCCCAATCCCGCCAGAAAAGCTACTATGATAGTAAGCACCGTGATTTGGCTTTTGAGATCGGAGATCATGTTCACCTCCGCGTCTCTCCTATGAAAGGTACTCGTCGCTTCGGTATCAAAGGGAAGCTTGCCCCTAGATACGTGGGACCTTTCAAGATTGTCAGCAAGAGAGGCGACCTCGCCTATCAACTCGAGCTTCCTTCAAACTTTGCAAATGTTCATGACATGTTCCATGTCTCTCAACTTCGAAAGTGCTTCAAGACTCCTGACCGCACCTTCAACTTCGAGGACATTGAGCTCCAAGAAGATCTCTCTTATCGTGAGCACCCAGTTGCTATTCTTGAAGAGACTGAACGCAAGACTCGCAACAAGTCAATCAAATTTCTCAAATTCAAGTGGTCACACCATTCCGACCGTGAAGCTACCTGGGAACGCGAGGATCACCTCCGTTCTGAGTACCCAGAGTTCTTTCAGTCCTAGATCTCGGGACGAGATCTTTTCGTAGTGGTGGAGTGTTGTAACACCCCGGATGTAACTTTCCCAATTTGTAATCCAACTCTTGCCGTTTCTGGCGTTAAGTTATATTTATTTCTCGGGTTCGGGTCTTTGTCTCCGTGTGTTGTTTTCGTTTTCATGCATCTCATATCATGTCATCATGTGCATTGCATTCGCATACGTGTTCGTCTCATGCATTCGAGCATCTTCCCCGTTGTCCGTTTTGCATTCCGGTGCTTCGTTCTCCTCCGGTGGTCGTTTCTAGCTTTCTTTCGTGTGTGGGGATTAAACATTTCCGGATTGGATTGAGACTTTCCAAGCGGCCTTGGTTTACTACCGGTAGACCGCCTGTCAAGTTTCGTATCATTTGGACTTCGTTTGATACTCCAACGGTTAACCGAGGGACCGAAAAGGCCTCGTGTGTGTTGCAGCCCAACACCCCTCCAATTTGGCCCAAAACCCATCAAACTCTGCTCCATCACCTAGAGCGTTCGACCATGATCGCGTGGCCAAAAACCGCACCTCATTTGGACTCTCCTAGCTCCACTTATGCCTATAAATAGAACCCCTTCGTTTTCGGATCTCTCTTCCCCACGAAACCCTAGCCAAAAAAAAGGATCTCTCCGCGCCGGACGTGTCCATCCGCCACCGGACACGCCGCGCCGCCGCCCGCGCCCAACCACAGGGCGCCACGTGT